>NC_134828.1:112916313-112973095 GCF_004210375.1 Tachypleus tridentatus
CGAGTATATAATAGCAATGCACTCTGCTAAATAACAGCAATATACTCAGTATATAATCGCAATGTGTTCTGCTAAGTAACAGCTGTATACTCGAGTATATCATCGCAATGTGTTCTGCTAAATAACAGATGTATATTCAAGTATATAATCACAATATGTTCTTCTAAGTAGCAGCTGTATATTCAAATATATAATCACAATGTGTTCTGCTAAGTAACAGTTGTATACTCGAGTACATAATAGCAATATGTTCTGCTAAATAACAGCTGTATACTCGAGTATATAAGCGCGAAATGTGTTCTGCTAAATAACAGTTGTATATTCAAATATATAATCACAATGTCTTCTGCTAAGTAACAGCTGTATACTCGAGTATATAATAGCAATGTGTTCTGCTAAATAACAGCTGTATACTCGAGTATATAATAGCAATGTGCTCTGCTAAATAACAGCTATATATTCTAGTATATAATCATAAAGTGTTCTGCTAAATAAAGCTGTATACTCCAGTATCTAACAGAAATATGCTTTGCTAAATAACAGATGTATACTGGAAGTATATAACGGCAATGTGTTCTGCTAAGTAACAGCTGTATACTCGAGTATATAATAGCAAGATGTTCTGCTAAATCACAGCTGTATACTCGAGTATATAACCGAAAGGTGTTCTGCTAAATAACAGTTGTATATTCAACTATATAATCACAATGTGTTCTGCTAAGAAACATCTGTATATTCAAGTATATAATCACAATATATTCTGCTAAGTAACAGCTGTATAATCGAGTATATAATAGCAATGTACTCTGCTAAATAACAGCTGTATATTCGACTATATAATAGCAATATACTGTGCTAAATCACTGTATACTAGAAATTATCACAGCAATGTGTTCTGTTAAATAACAGCTGTATACTCGAGTATATAATCGCAATGTGTTCTGTTAAATAACAGCTGTATACTCGAGTATATAATCGCAATGTGTTCTGAAAAAAATAAATTGTGTACTCGAGTATATACTAGCAATGCACTCTGCTAAATAACAGCTATATACTCGAGTATATTATCACAATGTACTCTGATAAATAACAGCTGTATATTCGAGTATATAATCGCAGTGTGTTCTGCTAAATAACAGCTGTATATTCAAGTATATAATCACAATGTGTTCTGCTAAATAACAGCTGTATACTCGAGCACATAATCGCAATGTGTTCTGCTAAATAACAGCTGTATACTCGAGCACATAATCGCAATGTGTTCTGATAAAAAGCACCTCTATATTCCAGTATATAATCGCAATTAGTTCCGCTAAATAACAGCTATATACTCGAGTAAATAACCGAAATATGTTCTGCTAAAAACATCTGTACACTCGAGTATATAATCGAAATGTGTTCTGCTAAATAACAGCTGTATATTTGAGTATATAAGAGCAATGTGTTCTGATAAATAACAGCTGTATAGTCGAGTATATAATCGCAATGTGTTCTGCTAAATAACAGCTGTATACTCGAGCACATAATCGCAATGTGTTCTGATAAAAAGCACCTGTATATTCCAGTATATAATCGCAATTAGTTCCGCTAAATAACAGCTATATACTCGAGTATATAACTGAAATTTGTTCTGCCAAGTAACAGCTGTATACTCGAGTACATAATAGCAATATGCTATGATAAATAACAGCAGTATACTCGAGTATATAATTCCAGTGTTCTGCTAAATAACAGCGGTATACTCGAGTATGTAATAGCAATATACTCTGATAAATAACTGTATACTGGAGCATATAAACGCAATGTGTTCTGCTAAATAAAAGCTGTATTCTCAAATATCTAATCGCAATGTGTTATGCTAAATAACAGCTGTATACTCGAGCGTATAATCGAAATGTGTTCTGCTAAAAAGCAGCTGTAAGATCGAGTACATAATAGCAATATGCTCTGCTAAATAACAGTATACTCGAGTATATAACCGAAATGTGTTCTGCTAAGTAACAGCTGTATACTCGAGTATATAATTGGAATGTGTTCTGCTAAATAACAGCTGTATATTCAAGTACATAACAGCAATATGTTCTGCTAAATACCAGCTGTATACTCGAGTATATAATAGCAATATACTGTGCTAAATAACTGTATACTAGAAATTGTCATAGCAATGTGTTCTGTAAAATAACAGCTGTATACTCGAGTATATAATAGCAATGTGTTCTGCTAAATAAAAGCTGTATACTCGAGTATATAATAGCAATATACTCTGCTCAATAACTGTATACTAGAGTATATATAATCGCAATGTGTTCTGCTAAAACAGCTGCACACTCGAGTATATAATCGCAATGTGTTCTGCTAAATAACAGCTGTATACTCAAGTATATAACAGAAATATGCTCTGCTAAATAACAGATGTATACTCGAGTATATAATAGCAATATACTGTGCTAAATAACGGTATACTAGAAATTGTCATAGCAATGTGTTCTGTAAAATAACAGCTGTATACTCGAGTATACAATCGCAATGTGTTCTGCTAAATAAAGCTGTATACTCGAGTATATAAGAGCAATATACTCTGCTAAATAACAGCTATATGCTCGAGTATGTAATGGCAATGTATTCTGCTAAATAACAGCTGTATACTCCAGTATATAATAGCAATATACACCGCTCAATAACTGTATACTAGATTATATAATCGCAATGTCTTCTGAAAAAAATAAGTTGTGCACTCGAGTATATAATAGCAATGCACTCTGCTAAATAATCGCTATATACTCGAGTATATTATCACAATGTACTATGATAAATAACAGCTGTATATTCAAGTATATAATCACAATGAGTTCTGCTAAGTAACAGCTGTATACTCGAGTATATAATAGCAATGTGTTCTTCTAAGTAACAACTGTATAATCGAGTAGATAATACCAATATACTCTGCTAAATAACAGCTCTATACTCGAATATGTAATAGCAATGTATTCTACTAAATAACAGCTGTAAATTCGAATACATAATAGCAATATGCTCCACTAAATAACAGTATACTCGAGTATATAACCGAAATATGTTCTGCTAAAAAACAGCTGTACACTCGAGTATATTATCACAATGTACTCTGATAAATAACAGCTGTATACTCGAGTATATAACCGAAATTTGTTCTGCTAAGTAACAGCTGTATACTCCAGTACATAATAGCAATATGCTCTGCTAAAACCAGCTGTATACTCGGTATATAATTGCAATGTATTCTGCTAAAATAACAGCTGTATACTCAGTATGTAAAAGCAATATACTCTGCTAAATAACTGTATACTAGAGTATATAATCGCAATGTGTTCTGAAAAAAATAAGTTGTGTACTCGAGTATATAATAGCAATGCACTCTGCTAAATAACAGCAATATACTCCAGTATATAATCGCAATGTGTTCTGCTAAGTAACAGCTGTATACTCGAGTATATCATCGCAATGTGTTCTGCTAAATAACAGATGTATATTCAAGTATATAATCACAATATGTTCTTCTAAGTAGCAGCTGTATATTCAAATATATAATCACAATGTGTTCTGCTAAGTAACAGTTGTATACTCGAGTACATAATAGCAATATGTTCTGCTAAATAACAGCTGTATACTCGAGTATATAAGCGAAATGTGTTCTGCTAAATAACAGTTGTATATTCAAATATATAATCACAATGTCTTCTGCTAAGTAACAGCTGTATACTCGAGTATATAATAGCAATGTGTTCTGCTAAATAACAGCTGTATACTCGAGTATATAATAGCAATGTGTTCTGCTAAATAACAGCTGTATACTCGAGTATATAATAGCAATGTGCTCTGCTAAATAACAGCTATATATTCTAGTATATAATCGCAAAGTGTTCTGCTAAATAAAAGCTGTATACTCCAGTATCTAACAGAAATATGCTTTGCTAAATAACAGATGTATACTGAAGTATATAACGGCAATGTGTTCTGCTAAGTAACAGCTGTATACTCGAGTATATAATAGCAAGATGTTCTGCTAAATCACAGCTGTATACTCGAGTATATAACCGAAAGGTGTTCTGCTAAATAACAGTTGTATATTCAACTATATAATCACAATGTGTTCTGCTAAGAAACATCTGTATATTCAAGTATATAATCACAATATATTCTGCTAAGTAACAGCTGTATAATCGAGTATATAATAGCAATGTACTCTGCTAAATAACAGCTGTATATTCGACTATATAATAGCAATATACTGTGCTAAATCACTGTGTACTAGAAATTATCACAGCAATGTGTTCTGTTAAATAACAGCTGTATACTCGAGTATATAATCGCAATGTGTTCTGTTAAATAACAGCTGTATACTCGAGTATATAATCGCAATGTGTTCTGAAAAAATAAATTGTGTACTCGAGTATATACTAGCAATGCACTCTGCTAAATAACAGCTATATACTCGAGTATATTATCACAATGTACTCTGATAAATAACAGCTGTATATTCGAGTATATAATCGCAGTGTGTTCTGCTAAATAACAGCTGTATATTCAAGTATATAATCACAATGTATTCTGCTAAGTACCAGCTGTATACTCGAGTATATAATAGCAATGTGTTCTGCTAAATAACAGCTGTATACTCGAGCACATAATCGCAATGTGTTCTGCTAAATAACAGCTGTATACTCGAGCACATAATCGCAATGTGTTCTGATAAAAAGCACCTCTATATTCCAGTATATAATCGCAATTGGTTCCGCTAAATAACAGCTATATACTCGAGTAAATAACCGAAATATGTTCTGCTAAAAACATCTGTACACTCGAGTATATAATCGAAATGTGTTCTGCTAAATAACAGCTGTATATTTGAGTATATAAGAGCAATGTGTTCTGATAAATAACAGCTGTATAGTCGAGTATATAATCGCAATGTGTTCTGCTAAATAACAGCTGTATACTCGAGCACATAATCGCAATGTGTTCTGATAAAAAGCACCTCTATATTCCAGTATATAATCGCAATTAGTTCCGCTAAATAACAGCTATATACTCGAGTAAATAACCGAAATATGTTCTGCTAAAAACATCTGTACACTCGAGTATATAATCGAAATGTGTTCTGCTAAATAACAGCTGTATATTTGGTATATAAGAGCAATGTGTTCTGATAAATAACAGCTGTATAGTCGAGTATATAATCGCAATGTGTTCTGCTAAATAACAGCTGTATACTCGAGCACATAATCGCAATGTGTTCTGATAAAAAGCACCTGTATATTCCAGTATATAATCGCAATTAGTTCCGCTAAATAACAGCTATATACTCGAGTATATAACTGAAATTTGTTCTGCTAAGTAACAGCTGTATACTCGAGTACATAATAGCAATATGCTATGATAAATAACAGCAGTATACTCAGGTATATAATTCCAGTGTTCTGCTAAATAACAGCGGTATACTCGAGTATGTAATAGCAATATACTCTGATAAATAACTGTATACTGGAGCATATAAACGCAATGTGTTCTGCTAAATAAAAGCTGTATTCTCAAATATCTAATCGCAATGTGTTATGCTAAATAACAGCTCTATACTCGAGCGTATAATCGAAATGTGTTCTGCTAAAAAGCAGCTGTAAGATCGAGTACATAATAGCAATATGCTCTGCTAAATAACAGTATACTCGAGTATATAACCGAAATGTGTTCTGCTAAGTAACAGCTGTATACTCGAGTATATAATTGGAATGTGTTCTGCTAAATAACAGCTGTATATTCAAGTACATAACAGCAATATGTTCTGCTAAATACCAGCTGTATACTCGAGTATATAATAGCAATATACTGTGCTAAATAACTGTATACTAGAAATTGTCATAGCAATGTGTTCTGTAAAATAACAGCTGTATACTCGAGTATATAATAGCAATGTGTTCTGCTAAATAAAAGCTGTATACTCGAGTATATAATAGCAATATACTCTGCTCAATAACTGTATACTAGAGTATATAATCGCAATGTGTTCTGCTAAAAACAGCTGCACACTCGAGTATATAATCGCAATGTGTTCTGCTAAATAACAGCTGTATACTCAAGTATATAACAGAAATATTCTCTGCTAAATAACAGATGTATACTCGAGTATATAATAGCAATATACTGTGCTAAATAACGGTATACTAGAAATTGTCATAGCAATGTGTTCTGTAAAATAACAGCTGTATACTCGAGTATACAATCGCAATGTGTTCTGCTAAATAAAAGCTGTATACTCGAGTATATAAGAGCAATATACTCTGCTAAATAACAGCTATATGCTCGAGTATCTAATGGCAATGTATTCTGCTAAATAACAGCTGTATACTCGAGTATATAATAGCAATATACACCGCTCAATAACTGTATACTATATTATTTAATCGCAATGTGTTCTGAAAAAAATAAGTTGTGCACTCGAGTATATAATAGCAATGCACTCTGCTAAATAATCGCTATATACTCGAGTATATTATCACAATGTACTATGATAAATAACAGCTGTATATTCAAGTATATAATCACAATGAGTTCTGCTAAGTAACAGCTGTATACTCGAGTATATAATAGCAATGTGTTCTTCTAAGTAACAACTGTATAATCGAGTAGATAATACCAATATACTCTGCTAAATAACAGCTCTATACTCGAATATGTAATAGCAATGTATTCTACTAAATAACAGCTGTAAATTCGAATACATAATAGCAATATGCTCTACTAAATAACAGTATACTCGAGTATATAACCGAAATGTGTTCTGCTAAAAAACAGCTGTACACTCGAGTATATTATCACAATGTACTCTGATAAATAACAGCTGTATACTCGAGTATATAACCGAAATTTGTTCTGCTAAGTAACAGCTGTATACTCCAGTACATAATAGCAATATGCTCTGCTAAATACCAGCTGTATACTCGAGTATATAATTGCAATGTATTCTGCTAAATAACAGCTGTATACTCGAGTATGTAAAAGCAATATACTCTGCTAAATAACTGTATACTAGAGTATATAATCGCAATGTGTTCTGAAAAAAATAAGTTGTGTACTCGAGTATATAATAGCAATGCACTCTGCTAAATAACAGCAATATACTCCAGTATATAATCGCAATGTGTTCTGCTAAGTAACAGCTGTATACTCGAGTATATCATCGCAATGTGTTCTGCTAAATAACAGATGTATATTCAAGTATATAATCACAATATGTTCTTCTAAGTAGCAGCTGTATATTCAAATATATAATCACAATGTGTTCTGCTAAGTAACAGTTGTATACTCGAGTACATAATAGCAATATGTTCTGCTAAATAACAGCTGTATACTCGAGTATATAAGCGAAATGTGTTCTGCTAAATAACAGTTGTATATTCAAATATATAATCACAATGTCTTCTGCTAAGTAACAGCTGTATACTCGAGTATATAATAGCAATGTGTTCTGCTAAATAACAGCTGTATACTCGAGTATATAACCGAAATTTGTTCTGCTAAGTAACAGCTGTATACTCAGTACATAATAGCAATGTGTTCTGCTAAATAACAGCTGTATACTCGAGTACATAAACGAAATTTGTTCTGCTAAGTAACAGCTGTATACTCCAGTACATAATAGCAATATGCTCTGCTAAACAACAGCTGTATACGCGAGTATATAATTGCAGTGTACTGCTACATAACAGCGGTATACTCGAGTATGTAATAGCAATATACTCCGATAAATAACTGTATACTAAAGTATATAATCGCAATGTTTTCTGCTAAATAAAAGCTGTATACTCAAATATATAATCGCAATGTGTTCTGCTAAATAACAGCTATAAATTAGAGTACATAATAGCAATATGCTCTGCTAAATAACAGTATACTCGAGTATATAACCAAAATGTGTTCTGCTAAGTAACAGCTGTATACTCGATTACATAATCGGAATGTGTTCTGCTATATAACAGCTGTATATTCAAGTATATAATCACAATATGTTCTGCTAAGTAGCAGCTGTATATTCAAGTATATAATCACAATGTGTTCTGCGATGTAAAAAGCTGTATAATCGAGTATATAATAGCAATGTACTTTCCTAAATAACAGCTGTATATTCAGTATATAATCGCAATATACTGTGCTAAATAACTCTATACTGGGTATATAATCGCAATGTGTTCTGAAAAAAAATAAGTTGTGTACTCGAGTATATAATAGCAATGCACTCTGCCAAATAACAGCTATATACTCGGTATATAATCACAATGTGTTCTGCTAAATAACAGCTGTATACTCGAGTAATATAATAGCAATGTGTTCTGCTAAATAACAGCTGTATACTCGAGTATATAACTGAAATATGTTATGTTAAATAACAGCTGTATACTCGAGTATATAATAGCAATGTGTTCTGCTAAATAACAGCTGTATACTCGAGTATATAATAAAAATGTGTTCTGCTAAATAAAAGCTGTATACTCAAATATATAAGAGCAATATGCTCTGCTAAATAACAGTATACTCAAATGTATAACCGAAATGTGTTCTACTAAGTAACAGCTGTATACTCGAGTATATAACTGCAATGTGTTCTGCAAAGTAACAGCTGTATACTCGAGTAAATAATCGCAAAGTGTTCTGCTAAATAACAGCTGTATACTCCAGTATATAACAGAAATATGCTCTGCTAAATAACAAATATATACTGGAGTATATAATAGCAATACTACTCTGCTAAATAACGGCTGTATATTCAAGTATATAATCACAATGTCTTCTGGTAAGTAACAGCTGTACACTCGAGTATATAATAGCAATGTGTTCTGCTAAATAACAGCTGTATAGTCGAGTATATAATCGCAATATGTTCTGCTAAGTAACAGCTGTATAATCGAGTATATAATAGCAATGTACTCTGCTAAATAACAGCTGTATATTCGAGTATATAATAGCAATATACTGTGCTAAATAACTGTATACTAGAAATTGTCATAGCAATGTGTTCTGTAAAATAACAGCTGTATACTCGAGTATATAAGAGCAATATACTCTGCTAAATAACAGCTATATACTCGAGTATATAATCACGTGTTCTGCTAAATAACAGCTGTATACTCGAGTATGTAATACGAATGTATTCTGTTAAATAACAGCGGTATACTCGAGTATGTAATAGCAATATACTCTGATAAATAACTGTATACTAGAGAATAGAATCGCAATGTGTTCTGCTAAATAAAAGCTGTATACTCAAATATATAAGAGCAATATGCTCTGCTAAATAACAGTATACTCGAGTGTATAACCGAAATGTGTTCTACTAAGTAACAGCTGTATACTCTATTACATAATCGGAATGTGTTCTGCTATATAACAGCTGTATATTCAGTATATAATCACAATATGTTCTGCTAAGTAGCAGCTGTATATTCAAGTATATAATAGCAATATACTGTGCTAAATAACTGTATACTAGAGTATATAATCGCAATGTGTTCTGAAAAAAATAAGTTGTGTACTCGAGTATATAATAGCAATGCACTCTGCCAAATAACAGCTATATACTCGAGTATATTATCACAATGTACTCTGATAAATAACAGCTGTATATTCAAGTATATAATCACAATGTGTTCTGCTAAATAACAGCTGTATACTCGAGTATATAATAGCAATGTGTTCTGCTAAATAACAGCTGTATACTCAAGTATATAACTGAAATATGTTCTGTTAAATAACAGCTGTATACTCGAGTATATAATAGCAATGTGTTCTGCTAAATAACAGCTGTATACTCAGTATATAATAGCAATGTGTTCTGCTAAATAACAGCTGTATACTCGAGTAGATAATAACAACATACTCTGCTAAATAACACCTATATACTCGAGTATGTAATGGCAATGTATTCTACTAAATAACAGCCGTATACTCGAGTATATAATAGCAATATACTGTGCTAACTAACTGTATACTAGAAATTGTCATAGCAATGTGTTCTGTAAAATAACAGCTGTATACTCGAGTATATAAGAGCAATATACTCTGCTAAATAACAGCTATATACTCGAGTATATAATCACAATGTGTTCTGCTAAATAACAGCTGTCTACTCGAGTATGTAATACGAATGTATTCTGTTAAATAACAGCGGTATACTCGAGTATGTAATAGCAATATACTCTGATAAATAACTGTATACTAGAGTATAGAATCGCAATGTGTTCTGCTAAATAAAAGCTGTACACTCAAATATATAAGAGCAATATGCTCTGCTAAATAACAGTATACTCGACTGTATAACCGAAATGTGTTCTACTAAGTAACAGCTGTATACTCGAGTATATAACTGCAATGTGTTCTGCTAAGTAACAGCTGTATACTCGAGTAAATAATCGCAAAGTGTTCTGCTAAATAACAGCTGTATACTCCAGTATATAACAGAAATATGCTCTGCTAAATAACAAATATATACTGGAGTATATAATAGCAATGTACTCTGCTAAATAACGGCTGTATATTCAAGTATATAATCACAATATGTTCTGCTAAGTAGCAGCTGTATATTCAAGTATATAATCACAATGTGTTCTGCTAAGTAACAGCTGTATACTCGAGTACATAATAGTAAGATGTTCTGCTAAATAACACCTGTATAATCGAGTATATAATAGCAATGTGCTTTGCTAAATAACAGCTGTATATTCGAGTATATAATAGCAATATACTGTACTAAATAACTGTATACTAGAAATTGTCATAGCAATCTGTTCTGCTAAATAACAGCTATATACTCGAGTATATAATCACAATGTGTTCTGCTAAATAACAGCTGTATACTCGAGTATATAACTGAAATGTGTTCTGTTAAATAACATCTGTATACTCGAGGATATAACAGCAATGTGTTCTGCTAAATAACAGCTGTATACACGAGTATATAATAGCAATGTATTCTACTAAATAATAGCTGCATACACGAGTATATAATAGCAATATACTCTGCTAAATAACAGCTGTATACTCGAGTATATAATTCCAGTGTTCTGCTAAATAACAGCGGTATACTCGAGTATATAATAGCAGTATACTCTGATAAATAACTGTATACTAGAGTATATAATCGCAATGTGTTCTGAAAAAAATAAGTTGTGTACTCGAGTATATAATAGCAATGTACTCTGCTAAATAACAGCTATATACTCGAGTATGTTATCACAATGTACTCTGATAAATAACAGCTGTATATTCGAGTACATAATAGCAATATGCTCTGCTAAATAACAGCTGTATACTCGAGTATATAATTGCAGTGTTCTGCTAAATAACAGCGGTATACTCTGATAAATAACTGTATACTAGAGTATATAATCGCAATGTGTTTTGCTAAATAGGAGCTGTATACTGGAGTATATAATCGCAATGTGTTTTGCTAAATAGGAGCTGTATACCCGAGCATAGAATCGCAATGTGTTCTGTTAAAAAGCAGCTGTTTATTCGAGTATATAATAGCAATATGCTCTGCTAAATAACAGTATACTCGAGTATATAACCGAAATGTGTTTTTCTAAATAGCAGCTGTATATTCAAGTATATAATCACAATATGTTCTGCTAAGTAGCAGCTGTATATTCAAGTATATAATAGCAAGATGTTCTGCTAAATAACAGCTGTATACTCGAGTATATAACCGAAATGTGTTCTGCTAAGTAACAGCTGTATATTCAAGTATATAATGACAATGTGTTCTGCTAAGTAACAGCTGTATAATCGAGTATATAATAGCAATGTACTCTGCTAAATAACAGCTGTATATTCGAGTATATAATCGCAAAGTGTTCTGCTAAATAACAGCTCTATACTCGAGTATATAACCGAAATGTGTTCTGCTAAATAACAGCTGTATACTCGAGTAGATAATACCAATATACTCTGCTAAATAACAGCTATATACTCGAGTATGTAATAGCAATGTATTCTGCTAAATAACTGTGTACTAGAGTATATAACCGCAATGTGTTTTGAAAACAATAAGTTGTGTACTCGAGTATATATTAGCAATGCACTCTGCTAAATAACAGCTATATACTCGAGTATATTATCACAATGTACTCTGATAAATAACAGCTGTATATTCAGTATATAATCGCAGTGTGTTCTGCTAAATAACAGCTGTATATTCAAGTATATAATCACAATGTGTTCTGCTAAGTACCAGCTGTATACTCGAGTATATAATAGCAATGTGTTCTGCTAAATAACAGCTGTATAGTCGAGTATATAATCGCAATGTGTTCTGCTAAGTAACAGCTGTATAATCGAGTATATAATAGCAATGTACTCTGCTAAATAACAGCTGTATATTCGAGTATATAATAGCAATATACTGTGCTAAATAACTGTATACTAGAAATTGTCATAGCAATGTGTTCTGTAAAATAACAGCTGTATACTCAGAGTATATAAGAGCAATATACTCTGCTAAATAACAGCTATATACTCGAGTATATAATCACAATGTGTTCTGCTAAATAACAGCTGTATACTCGAGTATGTAATACGAATGTATTCTGTTAAATAACAGCGGTATACTCGAGTATGTAATAGCAATATACTCTGATAAATAACTGTATACTAGAGAATAGAATCGCAATGTGTTCTGCTAAATAAAAGCTGTATACTCAAATATATAAGAGCAATATGCTCTGCTAAATAACAGTATACTCGAGTGTATAACCGAAATGTGTTCTACTAAGTAACAGCTGTATACTCGATTACATAATCGGAATGTGTTCTGCTATATAACAGCTGTATATTCAAGTATATAATCACAATATGTTCTGCTAAATAGCAGCTGTATATTCAAGTATATAATCACAATGTGTTCTGCTAAGTAACAGCTGTATAATCGAGTATATAATAGCAATATACTGTGCTAAATAACTGTATACTAGAGTATATAATCGCAATGTGTTCTGAAAAAATAAGTTGTGTACTCGAGTATATAATAGCAATGCACTCTGCTAAATAACAGCAATATACTCCAGTATATAATCGCAATGTGTTCTGCTAAGTAACAGCTGTATACTCGAGTATATCATCGCAATGTGTTCTGCTAAATAACAGATGTATATTCAAGTATATAATCACAATATGTTCTTCTAAGTAGCAGCTGTATATTCAAATATATAATCACAATGTGTTCTGCTAAGTAACAGTTGTATACTCGAGTACATAATAGCAATATGTTCTGCTAAATAACAGCTGTATACTCGAGTATATAAGCGAAATGTGTTCTGCTAAATAACAGTTGTATATTCAAATATATAATCACAATGTCTTCTGCTAAGTAACAGCTGTATACTCGAGTATATAATAGCAATGTGTTCTGCTAAATAACAGCTGTATACTCGAGTATATAACCGAAATTTGTTCTGCTAAGTAACAGCTGTATACTCCAGTACATAATAGCAATGTGTTCTGCTAAATAACAGCTGTATACCTGAGTATATAACCGAAATTTGTTCTGCTAAGTAACAGCTGTATACTCCAGTACATAATAGCAATATGCTCTGCTAAACAACAGCTGTATACGCGAGTATATAATTGCAGTGTACTGCTACATAACAGCGGTATACTCGAGTATGTAATAGCAATATACTCCGATTAATAACTGTATACTAAAGTATATAATCGCAATGTTTTCTGCTAAATAAAAGCTGTATACTCAAATATATAATCGCAATGTGTTCTGCTAAATAACAGCTATAAATTAGAGTACATAATAGCAATATGCTCTGCTAAATAACAGTATACTCGAGTATATAACCGAAATGTGTTCTGCTAAGTAACAGCTGTATACTCGATTACATAATCGGAATGTGTTCTGCTATATAACAGCTGTATATTCAAGTATATAATCACAATATGTTCTGCTAAGTAGCAGCTGTATATTCAAGTATATAATCACAATGTGTTCTGCGAAGTAAAAGCTGTATAATCGAGTATATAATAGCAATGTACTTTCCTAAATAACAGCTGTATATTCGAGTATATAATCGCAATATACTGTGCTAAATAACTCTATACTGGAGTATATAATCGCAATGTGTTCTGAAAAAAATAAGTTGTGTACTCGAGTATATAATAGCAATGCACTCTGCCAAATAACAGCTATATACTCGAGTATATAATCACAATGTGTTCTGCTAAATAACAGCTGTATACTCGAGTATATAATAGCAATGGGTTCTGCTAAATAACAGCTGTATACTCGAGTATATAACTGAAATATGTTATGTTAAATAACAGCTGTATACTCGAGTATATAATAGCAATGTGTTCTGCTAAATAACAGCTGTATACTCGAGTATATAATAAAAATGTGTTCTGCTAAATAAAAGCTGTATACTCAAATATATAAGAGCAATATGCTCTGCTAAATAACAGTATACTCAAATGTATAACCGAAATGTGTTCTACTAAGTAACAGCTGTATACTCGAGTATATAACTGCAATGTGTTCTGCAAAGTAACAGCTGTATACTCGAGTAAATAATCGCAAAGTGTTCTGCTAAATAACAGCTGTATACTCCAGTATATAACAGAAATATGCTCTGCTAAATAACAAATATATACTGGAGTATATAATAGCAATGTACTCTGCTAAATAACGGCTGTATATTCAAGTATATAATCACAATGTCTTCTGGTAAGTAACAGCTGTACACTCGAGTATATAATAGCAATGTGTTCTGCTAAATAACAGCTGTATAGTCGAGTATATAATCGCAATGTGTTCTGCTAAGTAACAGCTGTATATTCAAGTACATAACAGCAATATGTTCTGCTAAATACCAGCTGTATACTCGAGTATATAATAGCAATATACTGTGCTAAATAACTGTATACTAGAAATTGTCATAGCAATGTGTTCTGTAAAATAACAGCTGTATACTCGAGTATATAATAGCAATGTGTTCTGCTAAATAAAAGCTGTATACTCGAGTATATAATAGCAATATACTCTGCTCAATAACTGTATACTAGAGTATATAATCGCAATGTGTTCTGCTAAAAACAGCTGCACACTCGAGTATATAATCGCAATGTGTTCTGCTAAATAACAGCTGTATACTCAAGTATATAACAGAAATATGCTCTGCTAAATAACAGATGTATACTCGAGTATATAATAGCAATATACTGTGCTAAATAACGGTATACTAGAAATTGTCATAGCAATGTGTTCTGTAAAATAACAGCTGTATACTCGAGTATACAATCGCAATGTGTTCTGCTAAATAAAAGCTGTATACTCGAGTATATAAGAGCAATATACTCTGCTAAATAACAGCTATATGCTCGAGTATCTAATGGCAATGTATTCTGCTAAATAACAGCTGTATACTCGAGTATATAATAGCAATATACACCGCTCAATAACTGTATACTATATTATTTAATCGCAATGTGTTCTGAAAAAAATAAGTTGTGCACTCGAGTATATAATAGCAATGCACTCTGCTAAATAATCGCTATATACTCGAGTATATTATCACAATGTACTATGATAAATAACAGCTGTATATTCAAGTATATAATAGCAATGTGTTCTTCTAAGTAACAACTGTATAATCGAGTAGATAATACCAATATACTCTGCTAAATAACAGCTCTATACTCGAATATGTAATAGCAATGTATTCTACTAAATAACAGCTGTAAATTCGAATACATAATAGCAATATGCTCTACTAAATAACAGTATACTCGAGTATATAACCGAAATGTGTTCTGCTAAAAAACAGCTGTACACTCGAGTATATTATCACAATGTACTCTGATAAATAACAGCTGTATACTCGAGTATATAACCGAAATTTGTTCTGCTAAGTAACAGCTGTATACTCCAGTACATAATAGCAATATGCTCTGCTAAATACCAGCTGTATACTCGAGTATATAATTGCAATGTATTCTGCTAAATAACAGCTGTATACTCGAGTATGTAAAAGCAATATACTCTGCTAAATAACTGTATACTAGAGTATATAATCGCAATGTGTTCTGAAAAAAATAAGTTGTGTACTCGAGTATATAATAGCAATGCACTCTGCTAAATAACAGCAATATACTCCAGTATATAATCGCAATGTGTTCTGCTAAGTAACAGCTGTATACTCGAGTATATCATCGCAATGTGTTCTGCTAAATAACAGATGTATATTCAAGTATATAATCACAATATGTTCTTCTAAGTAGCAGCTGTATATTCAAATATATAATCACAATGTGTTCTGCTAAGTAACAGTTGTATACTCGAGTACATAATAGCAATATGTTCTGCTAAATAACAGCTGTATACTCGAGTATATAAGCGAAATGTGTTCTGCTAAATAACAGTTGTATATTCAAATATATAATCACAATGTCTTCTGCTAAGTAACAGCTGTATACTCGAGTATATAATAGCAATGTGTTCTGCTAAATAACAGCTGTATACTCGAGTATATAACCGAAATTTGTTCTGCTAAGTAACAGCTGTATACTCCAGTACATAATAGCAATGTGTTCTGCTAAATAACAGCTGTATACTCGAGTACATAAACGAAATTTGTTCTGCTAAGTAACAGCTGTATACTCCAGTACATAATAGCAATATGCTCTGCTAAACAACAGCTGTATACGCGAGTATATAATTGCAGTGTACTGCTACATAACAGCGGTATACTCGAGTATGTAATAGCAATATACTCCGATAAATAACTGTATACTAAAGTATATAATCGCAATGTTTTCTGCTAAATAAAAGCTGTATACTCAAATATATAATCGCAATGTGTTCTGCTAAATAACAGCTATAAATTAGAGTACATAATAGCAATATGCTCTGCTAAATAACAGTATACTCGAGTATATAACCAAAATGTGTTCTGCTAAGTAACAGCTGTATACTCGATTACATAATCGGAATGTGTTCTGCTATATAACAGCTGTATATTCAAGTATATAATCACAATATGTTCTGCTAAGTAGCAGCTGTATATTCAAGTATATAATCACAATGTGTTCTGCGAAGTAAAAGCTGTATAATCGAGTATATAATAGCAATGTACTTTCCTAAATAACAGCTGTATATTCGAGTATATAATCGCAATATACTGTGCTAAATAACTCTATACTGGAGTATATAATCGCAATGTGTTCTGAAAAAAATAAGTTGTGTACTCGAGTATATAATAGCAATGCACTCTGCCAAATAACAGCTATATACTCGAGTATATAATCACAATGTGTTCTGCTAAATAACAGCTGTATACTCGAGTATATAATAGCAATGTGTTCTGCTAAATAACAGCTGTATACTCGAGTATATAACTGAAATATGTTATGTTAAATAACAGCTGTATACTCGAGTATATAATAGCAATGTGTTCTGCTAAATAACAGCTGTATACTCGAGTATATAATAAAAATGTGTTCTGCTAAATAAAAGCTGTATACTCAAATATATAAGAGCAATATGCTCTGCTAAATAACAGTATACTCAAATGTATAACCGAAATGTGTTCTACTAAGTAACAGCTGTATACTCGAGTATATAACTGCAATGTGTTCTGCAAAGTAACAGCTGTATACTCGAGTAAATAATCGCAAAGTGTTCTGCTAAATAACAGCCGTATACTCCAGTATATAACAGAAATATGCTCTGCTAAATAACAAATATATACTGGAGTATATAATAGCAATGTACTCTGCTAAATAACGGCTGTATATTCAAGTATATAATCACAATGTCTTCTGGTAAGTAACAGCTGTACACTCGAGTATATAATAGCAATGTGTTCTGCTAAATAACAGCTGTATAGTCGAGTATATAATCGCAATATGTTCTGCTAAGTAACAGCTGTATAATCGAGTATATAATAGCAATGTACTCTGCTAAATAACAGCTGTATATTCGAGTATATAATAGCAATATACTGTGCTAAATAACTGTATACTAGAAATTGTCATAGCAATGTGTTCTGTAAAATAACAGCTGTATACTCGAGTATATAAGAGCAATATACTCTGCTAAATAACAGCTATATACTCGAGTATATAATCACGTGTTCTGCTAAATAACAGCTGTATACTCGAGTATGTAATACGAATGTATTCTGTTAAATAACAGCGGTATACTCGAGTATGTAATAGCAATATACTCTGATAAATAACTGTATACTAGAGAATAGAATCGCAATGTGTTCTGCTAAATAAAAGCTGTATACTCAAATATATAAGAGCAATATGCTCTGCTAAATAACAGTATACTCGAGTGTATAACCGAAATGTGTTCTACTAAGTAACAGCTGTATACTCTATTACATAATCGGAATGTGTTCTGCTATATAACAGCTGTATATTCAAGTATATAATCACAATATGTTCTGCTAAGTAGCAGCTGTATATTCAAGTATATAATAGCAATATACTGTGCTAAATAACTGTATACTAGAGTATATAATCGCAATGTGTTCTGAAAAAAATAAGTTGTGTACTCGAGTATATAATAGCAATGCACTCTGCCAAATAACAGCTATATACTCGAGTATATTATCACAATGTACTCTGATAAATAACAGCTGTATATTCAAGTATATAATCACAATGTGTTCTGCTAAATAACAGCTGTATACTCGAGTATATAATAGCAATGTGTTCTGCTAAATAACAGCTGTATACTCAAGTATATAACTGAAATATGTTCTGTTAAATAACAGCTGTATACTCGAGTATATAATAGCAATGTGTTCTGCTAAATAACAGCTGTATACTCGAGTATATAATAGCAATGTGTTCTGCTAAATAACAGCTGTATACTCGAGTAGATAATAACAACATACTCTGCTAAATAACACCTATATACTCGAGTATGTAATGGCAATGTATTCTACTAAATAACAGCCGTATACTCGAGTATATAATAGCAATATACTGTGCTAACTAACTGTATACTAGAAATTGTCATAGCAATGTGTTCTGTAAAATAACAGCTGTATACTCGAGTATATAAGAGCAATATACTCTGCTAAATAACAGCTATATACTCGAGTATATAATCACAATGTGTTCTGCTAAATAACAGCTGTCTACTCGAGTATGTAATACGAATGTATTCTGTTAAATAACAGCGGTATACTCGAGTATGTAATAGCAATATACTCTGATAAATAACTGTATACTAGAGTATAGAATCGCAATGTGTTCTGCTAAATAAAAGCTGTACACTCAAATATATAAGAGCAATATGCTCTGCTAAATAACAGTATACTCGACTGTATAACCGAAATGTGTTCTACTAAGTAACAGCTGTATACTCGAGTATATAACTGCAATGTGTTCTGCTAAGTAACAGCTGTATACTCGAGTAAATAATCGCAAAGTGTTCTGCTAAATAACAGCTGTATAACTCAGTATATAACAGAAATATGCTCTGCTAAATAACAAATATATACTGGAGTATATAATAGCAATGTACTCTGCTAAATAACGGCTGTATATTCAAGTATATAATCACAATATGTTCTGCTAAGTAGCAGCTGTATATTCAAGTATATAATCACAATGTGTTCTGCTAAGTAACAGCTGTATACTCGAGTACATAATAGTAAGATGTTCTGCTAAATAACACCTGTATAATCGAGTATATAATAGCAATGTGCTTTGCTAAATAACAGCTGTATATTCGAGTATATAATAGCAATATACTGTACTAAATAACTGTATACTAGAAATTGTCATAGCAATCTGTTCTGCTAAATAACAGCTATATACTCGAGTATATAATCACAATGTGTTCTGCTAAATAACAGCTGTATACTCGAGTATATAACTGAAATGTGTTCTGTTAAATAACATCTGTATACTCGAGGATATAACAGCAATGTGTTCTGCTAAATAACAGCTGTATACACGAGTATATAATAGCAATGTATTCTACTAAATAATAGCTGCATACACGAGTATATAATAGCAATATACTCTGCTAAATAACAGCTGTATACTCGAGTATATAATTCCAGTGTTCTGCTAAATAACAGCGGTATACTCGAGTATATAATAGCAGTATACTCTGATAAATAACTGTATACTAGAGTATATAATCGCAATGTGTTCTGAAAAAAATAAGTTGTGTACTCGAGTATATAATAGCAATGTACTCTGCTAAATAACAGCTATATACTCGAGTATGTTATCACAATGTACTCTGATAAATAACAGCTGTATATTCGAGTACATAATAGCAATATGCTCTGCTAAATAACAGCTGTATACTCGAGTATATAATTGCAGTGTTCTGCTAAATAACAGCGGTATACTCTGATAAATAACTGTATACTAGAGTATATAATCGCAATGTGTTTTGCTAAATAGGAGCTGTATACTGGAGTATATAATCGCAATGTGTTTTGCTGAATAGGAGCTGTATACTGGAGTATATAATCGCAATGTGTTCTGCTAAATAACACCTGTATACTCGAGCATAGAATCGCAATGTGTTCTGTTAAAAAGCAGCTGTTTATTCGAGTATATAATAGCAATATGCTCTGCTAAATAACAGTATACTCGAGTATATAACCGAAATGTGTTTTTCTAAATAGCAGCTGTATATTCAAGTATATAATCACAATATGTTCTGCTAAGTAGCAGCTGTATATTCAAGTATATAATAGCAAGATGTTCTGCTAAATAACAGCTGTATACTCGAGTATATAACCGAAATGTGTTCTGCTAAGTAACAGCTGTATATTCAAGTATATAATGACAATGTGTTCTGCTAAGTAACAGCTGTATAATCGAGTATATAATAGCAATGTACTCTGCTAAATAACAGCTGTATATTCGAGTATATAATCGCAAAGTGTTCTGCTAAATAACAGCTCTATACTCGAGTATATAACCGAAATGTGTTCTGCTAAATAACAGCTGTATACTCGAGTAGATAATACCAATATACTCTGCTAAATAACAGCTATATACTCGAGTATGTAATAGCAATGTATTCTGCTAAATAACTGTGTACTAGAGTATATAACCGCAATGTGTTTTGAAAACAATAAGTTGTGTACTCGAGTATATATTAGCAATGCACTCTGCTAAATAACAGCTATATACTCGAGTATATTATCACAATGTACTCTGATAAATAACAGCTGTATATTCGAGTATATAATCGCAGTGTGTTCTGCTAAATAACAGCTGTATATTCAAGTATATAATCACAATGTGTTCTGCTAAGTACCAGCTGTATACTCGAGTATATAATAGCAATGTGTTCTGCTAAATAACAGCTGTATAGTCGAGTATATAATCGCAATGTGTTCTGCTAAGTAACAGCTGTATAATCGAGTATATAATAGCAATGTACTCTGCTAAATAACAGCTGTATATTCGAGTATATAATAGCAATATACTGTGCTAAATAACTGTATACTAGAAATTGTCATAGCAATGTGTTCTGTAAAATAACAGCTGTATACTCGAGTATATAAGAGCAATATACTCTGCTAAATAACAGCTATATACTCGAGTATATAATCACAATGTGTTCTGCTAAATAACAGCTGTATACTCGAGTATGTAATACGAATGTATTCTGTTAAATAACAGCGGTATACTCGAGTATGTAATAGCAATATACTCTGATAAATAACTGTATACTAGAGAATAGAATCGCAATGTGTTCTGCTAAATAAAAGCTGTATACTCAAATATATAAGAGCAATATGCTCTGCTAAATAACAGTATACTCGAGTGTATAACCGAAATGTGTTCTACTAAGTAACAGCTGTATACTCGATTACATAATCGGAATGTGTTCTGCTATATAACAGCTGTATATTCAAGTATATAATCACAATATGTTCTGCTAAATAGCAGCTGTATATTCAAGTATATAATCACAATGTGTTCTGCTAAGTAACAGCTGTATAATCGAGTATATAATAGCAATATACTGTGCTAAATAACTGTATACTAGAGTATATAATCGCAATGTGTTCTGAAAAAATAAGTTGTGTACTCGAGTATATAATAGCAATGCACTCTGCTAAATAACAGCAATATACTCCAGTATATAATCGCAATGTGTTCTGCTAAGTAACAGCTGTATACTCGAGTATATCATCGCAATGTGTTCTGCTAAATAACAGATGTATATTCAAGTATATAATCACAATATGTTCTTCTAAGTAGCAGCTGTATATTCAAATATATAATCACAATGTGTTCTGCTAAGTAACAGTTGTATACTCGAGTACATAATAGCAATATGTTCTGCTAAATAACAGCTGTATACTCGAGTATATAAGCGAAATGTGTTCTGCTAAATAACAGTTGTATATTCAAATATATAATCACAATGTCTTCTGCTAAGTAACAGCTGTATACCTGAGTATATAATAGCAATGTGTTCTGCTAAATAACAGCTGTATACTCGAGTATATAACCGAAATTTGTTCTGCTAAGTAACAGCTGTATACTCCAGTACATAATAGCAATGTGTTCTGCTAAATAACAGCTGTATACTCGAGTATATAACCGAAATTTGTTCTGCTAAGTAACAGCTGTATACTCCAGTACATAATAGCAATATGCTCTGCTAAACAACAGCTGTATACGCGAGTATATAATTGCAGTGTACTGCTACATAACAGCGGTATACTCGAGTATGTAATAGCAATATACTCCGATTAATAACTGTATACTAAAGTATATAATCGCAATGTTTTCTGCTAAATAAAAGCTGTATACTCAAATATATAATCGCAATGTGTTCTGCTAAATAACAGCTATAAATTAGAGTACATAATAGCAATATGCTCTGCTAAATAACAGTATACTCGAGTATATAACCGAAATGTGTTCTGCTAAGTAACAGCTGTATACTCGATTACATAATCGGAATGTGTTCTGCTATATAACAGCTGTATATTCAAGTATATAATCACAATATGTTCTGCTAAGTAGCAGCTGTATATTCAAGTATATAATCACAATGTGTTCTGCGAAGTAAAAGCTGTATAATCGAGTATATAATAGCAATGTACTTTCCTAAATAACAGCTGTATATTCGAGTATATAATCGCAATATACTGTGCTAAATAACTCTATACTGGAGTATATAATCGCAATGTGTTCTGAAAAAAATAAGTTGTGTACTCGAGTATATAATAGCAATGCACTCTGCCAAATAACAGCTATATACTCGAGTATATAATCACAATGTGTTCTGCTAAATAACAGCTGTATACTCGAGTATATAATAGCAATGGGTTCTGCTAAATAACAGCTGTATACTCGAGTATATAACTGAAATATGTTATGTTAAATAACAGCTGTATACTGAGTATATAATAGCAATGTGTTCTGCTAAATAACAGCTGTATACTCGAGTATATAATAAAATGTGTTCTGCTAAATAAAAGCTGTATACTCAAATATATAAGAGCAATATGCTCTGCTAAATAACAGTATACTCAAATGTATAACCGAAATGTGTTCTACTAAGTAACAGCTGTATACTCGAGTATATAACTGCAATGTGTTCTGCAAAGTAACAGCTGTATACTCGAGTAAATAATCGCAAAGTGTTCTGCTAAATAACAGCTGTATACTCCAGTATATAACAGAAATATGCTCTGCTAAATAACAAATATATACTGGAGTATATAATAGCAATGTACTCTGCTAAATAACGGCTGTATATTCAAGTATATAATCACAATGTCTTCTGGTAAGTAACAGCTGTACACTCGAGTATATAATAGCAATGTGTTCTGCTAAATAACAGCTGTATAGTCGAGTATATAATCGCAATGTGTTCTGCTAAGTAACAGCTGTATAATCGAGTATATAATAGCAATGTACTCTGCTAAATAACAGCTGTATATTCGAGTATATAATAGCAATATACTGTGCTAAATAACTGTATACTAGAAATTGTCATAGCAATGTGTTCTGTAAAATAACAGCTGTATACTCGAGTATGTAATACGAATGTATTCTGTTAAATAACAGCGGTATACTCGAGTATGTAATAGCAATATACTCTGATAAATAACTGTATACTAGAGAATAGAATCGCAATGTGTTCTGCTAAATAAAAGCTGTATACTCAAATATATAAGAGCAATATGCTCTGCTAAATAACAGTATACTCGAGTGTATAACCGAAATGTGTTCTACTAAGTAACAGCTGAATACTCGATTACATAATCGGAATGTGTTCTACTATATAACAGCTGTATATTCAAGTATATAATCACAATATGTTCTGCTAAGTAGCAGCTGTATATTCAAGTATATAATAGCAATATACTGTGCTAAATAACTGTATACTAGAGTATATAATCGCAATGTGTTCTGAAAAAAATAAGTTGTGTACTCAAGTATATAATAGCAATGCACTCTGCCAAATAACAGCTATATACTCGAGTATATTATCACAATGTACTCTGATAAATAACAGCTGTATATTCAAGTATATAATCACAATGTGTTCTGCTAAATAACAGCTGTATACTCGAGTATATAATAGCAATGTGTTCTGCTAAATAACAGCTGTATACTCAAGTATATAACTGAAATATGTTCTGTTAAATAACAGCTGTATAGTCGAGTATATAATAGCAATGTGTTCTGCTAAATAACAGCTGTATACTCGAGTATATAATAGCAATGTGTTCTGCTAAATAACAGCTGTATACTCGAGTAGATAATAACAACATACTCTGCTAAATAACACCTATATACTCGAGTATATAATGGCAATGTATTCTACTAAATAACAGCCGTATACTCGAGTATATAATAGCAATATACTGTGCTAACTAACTGTATACTAGAAATTGTCATAGCAATGTGTTCTGTAAAATAACAGCTGTATACTCGAGTATATAAGAGCAATATACTCTGCTAAATAACAGCTATATACTCGAGTATATAATCACAATGTGTTCTGCTAAATAACAGCTGTATACTCGAGTATGTAATACGAATGTATTCTGTTAAATAACAGCGGTATACTCGAGTATGTAATAGCAATATACTCTGATAAATAACTGTATACTAGAGTATAGAATCGCAATGTGTTCTGCTAAATAAAAGCTGTACACTCAAATATATAAGAGCAATATGCTCTGCTAAATAACAGTACACTCGACTGTATAACCGAAATGTGTTCTACTAAGTAACAGCTGTATACTCGAGTATATAACTGCAATGTGTTCTACTAAGTAACAGCTGTATACTCGAGTAAATAATCGCAAAGTGTTCTGCTAAATAACAGCTGTATACTCCAGTATATAACAGAAATATGCTCTGCCAAATAACAAATATATACTGGAGTATATAATAGCAATGTACTCTGCTAAATAACGGCTGTATATTCAAGTATATAATCACAATATGTTCTGCTAAGTAGCAGCTGTATATTCAAGTATATAATCACAATGTGTTCTGCTAAGTAACAGCTGTATTTTCAAGTATATAATGACAATGTGTTCTGCTAAATAACAGCTGTATAATCGAGTATATAATAGCAATGTGCTTTGCTAAATAACAGCTGTATATTCGAGTATATAATAGCAATATACTGTACTAAATAACTGTATACTAGAAATTGTCATAGCAATCTGTTCTGCTAAATAACAGCTATATACTCGAGTATATAATCACAATGTGTTCTGCTAAATAACAGCTGTATACTCGAGTATATAACTGAAATGTGTTCTGTTAAATAACATCTGTATACTCGAGGATATAACAGCAATGTGTTCTGCTAAATAACAGCTGTATACACGAGTATATAATAGCAATGTATTCTACTAAATAATAGCTGCATACACGAGTATATAATAGCAATATACTCTGCTAAATAACAGCTGTATACTCGAGTATATAATTCCAGTGTTCTGCTAAATAACAGCGGTATACTCGAGTATATAATAGCAGTATACTCTCATAAATAACTGTATACTAGAGTATATAATCGCAATGTGTTCTGAAAAAAATAAGTTGTGTACTCGAGTATATAATAGCAATGTACTCTGCTAAATAACAGCTATATACTCGAGTATGTTACCACAATGTACTCTGATAAATAACAGCTGTATATTCGAGTACATAATAGCAATATGCTCTGCTAAATAACAGCTGTATACTCGAGTATATAATTGCAGTGTTCTGCTAAATAACAGCGGTATACTCTGATAAATAACTGTATACTAGAGTATATAATCGCAATGTGTTTTGCTAAATAGGAGCTGTATACTGGAGTATATAATCGCAATGTGTTTTGCTAAATAGGAGCTGTATACTGGAGTATATAATCGCAATGTGTTCTGCTAAATAACACCTGTATACTCGAGCATAGAATCGCAATGTGTTCTGTTAAAAAGCAGCTGTTTATTCGAGTATATAATAGCAATATGCTCTGCTAAATAACAGTATACTCGAGTATATAACCGAAATGTGTTTTTCTAAATAGCAGCTGTATATTCAAGTATATATTCACAATATGTTCTGCTAAGTAGCAGCTGTATATTCAAGTATATAATAGCAAGATGTTCTGCTAAATAACAGCTGTATACTCGAGTATATAACCGAAATGTGTTCTGCTAAGTAACAGCTGTATATTCAAGTATATAATGACAATGTGTTCTGCTAAGTAACAGCTGTATAATCGAGTATATAATAGCAATGTACTCTGCTAAATAACAGCTGTATATTCGAGTATATAATCGCAAAGTGTTCTGCTAAATAACAGCTCTATACTCGAGTATATAACCGAAATGTGTTCTGCTAAATAACAGCTGTATACTCGAGTAGATAATACCAATATACTCTGCTAAATAACAGCTATATACTCGAGTATGTAATAGCAATGTATTCTGCTAAATAACTGTGTACTAGAGTATATAACCGCAATGTGTTTTGAAAAAAATAAGTTGTGTACTCGAGTATATATTAGCAATGCACTCTGCTAAATAACAGCTATATACTCGAGTATATTATCACAATGTACTCTGATAAATAACAGCTGTATATTCGAGTGTATAACCGAAATGTGTTCTGCTAAATAACTGCTGTATACTCGAGTACATAATAGCAATATGCTCTGCTATATAACAGCTGTATACTCGAGTATATAATTGCAGTGTTCTGCTAAATAACAGCGGTATACTCGAGTATATAATAGCAATATACTCTCATAAATAACTGTATATTAGCGTATATAATCGCTATGTTTTCTGCTAAATAGGAGCTGTATACTCGAGTATATAATCGCAATGAGTTCTGCTAAATAACAGCTGTATACTCGAGCATATAATCGCAATGCGTTCTGCTAAACAACAGCTGTATACTCGAGTATATAACCGAAATGTGTTCTGCTAAGTAACAACTGTATATTCAAGTATATAATCACAATGTGTTCTGCTAAGTAACAGCTGTATACTCGAGTATATAATAGCAATATACTCTGCTAAATAACAGCTGTATATTCGAGTAAATAATTGCAAAGAGTTCTGCTAAATAACAGCTGTATACTCCAGTATATAACAGAAATATGCTCTGCTAAATAACAGATGTATACTGGAGTATATAATCACAATGTGTTCTGTTAAATAACAACTGCATATTCAAGTATATAATAGCAATGTGTTCTACTAAATAACAGCTGTATGCTCGAGTATATAATAGCAATATACTCTGCTAAATAACAGCTATATACTCGAGTATATATTCACAATGTGTTCTGCTAAATATCAGCTGTATACTCGAGTAGATAATACCAATATACTCTGCTAAATAACTGTATACTAGAGTATATAATCGCAATGTGTTCTGAGAATATAAGTTGTGTACTCGAGTATATAATAGCAATGCACTCTGCTAAATAACAGCTACACACTCGAGTATATTATCACAATGTACTCTGATAAATAACAGTTGTATATTCGAGTATATAACCGAAATGTGTTCTGCTAAATAACAGCTGTATACTCGAGTAGATAATACCAATATACTCTGCTAAATAACAGCTATAAACTCGAGTATGTAATAGCAGTGTATTCTGCTAAGTAACTGCTGTATACTCGAGTACATAATAGCAATACGCTCTGCTAAATAACAACTGTATACTCAAGTATATAATTGCAGTGTTCTGCTAAATAACAGCTGTGCACTCGAGTATATAATAGGAATATGCTGTGCTGAATAACAGCTGTATACTCGAGTATATAATAGCAATGTACTCTGCTAAATAACAGCTGTATACTCGAGTATATAATAGCAATATATTCTGCTAAATTACAGCTGTATACTTGAGTATATAATCGCAATGTGTTCTGCTAAATAACAGCTGTATACTCGAGCATACAATCGCAATGCGTTCTGCTAAAAAGCAGCTGTATATTCGAGTATATAATAGCAATATGCTCTGCTAAATAACAGTATACTCGAGTATATAACCGAAATGTGTTTTGCTAAATAACAGCTGTATATTCAAGTATATAATCACAATGTGTTCTGCTAAGTAACAGCTGTATATTCAAGTATATAATCACAATGTGTTCTGCTAAGTAACAGCTGTATAATCGAGTATATAATAGCAATGTACTCTGCTAAATAACAGCTGTATATTCGAGTATATAATCGCAAAGTGTTCTGTTAAATAACAGCTGTATACTCGAGTAGATAATACCAATATACTCTGCTAAATAACAGCTATATACTCGAGTATGTAATAGCAGTGTATTCTACTAAATAACAGCTGTATACTCGAGTATATAATAGCAATATACTCTGCTAAATAACTGTATACTAGAGTATATAATCGCAATGTGTTCTGAAAATATAAGTTGTGTACACGAGTATATAATAGCAATGCACTCTGCTAAATAACAGCTATATACTCGAGTATATTATCACAATGTACTCTGATAAATAACAGCTGTATATTCGAGTATATAACCGAAATGTGTTCTGCTAAATAACAGCTGTATACTCGAGTAAATAACCGAAATGTGTTCTGCTAAGTAACTGCTGTATACTCGAATACATAATAGCAATATGCTCTGCTAAATAACAGCTGTATACTCGAGTATATAATTGCAGTGTTCTGCTAAATAACAGCTGTGTACTCGAGTATATAATAGCAATATGCTGTGCTGAATAACAGCTGTATACTCGAGTATGTAATAGCAATGTACTTTGCTAAATAACAGCTGTATACTCGAGTATATAATGGCAATATGTTCTGCTAAATAACAGCTGTTTACTTTAGTATATAATAGCAATGTACTCTTTATTAAACTGAAGATGTCTTAAAAAGGTCGAGGCGCTGTTCTATACTTTATTTTGATAAAAGTTTTAATACCAGTACTAGCCGTATTGAGATACATTTTTACTTCAAGTGGGTATCTCGTCATCAGGAAATACTAGAAAGTTGTAGGAGCAATTTGTTCCAGTTTATATAACGTACACGTGTTATTCGACTTAAATTAGATGCTAGTTCACGAATAATTTATATTTCTTTATTTTTCTTCGATTAATGTTGTACTGTTGTACCCATTAAATTATGTTTTGTAAATTGATCTGGATGTAATTGTAGACGTGATCGGAGATTGTAATATTCTTTGATCCAAGTGTTGATGCGGTGTACCGTTTCGTGTGTAAGTGTTATTACACCGATAACATTAATGTTTGTAGATGAGTCTATTGCAGAAGTTATTAGAATAAATCTTCATAAGATGAACTTTAACCTCAGTGCTCAGTTTTTCAATAAAAACAACTTTACTGTTTATATTGTTTCATTGATGCTTGTTTCCAAATGTTTATGGTGTTTCTGGCTAAGTAACAGTGATATGGTAAGACACCTATTAGTGTTTCTGAGTTACACATTTTGTTTCCTTCACGGAGTTTACATGGTTTTCCTTTTTTCTGTTACTGAGTTTTGTGTTTATACTTGGCTAAGGTTCTCGTGGCAATGTGTTTAGTGAAGTGATATTTCTTGATAAAAGTGTTATATATTGATTCTAATTCATCTTGTAAATCGATGTATACGTTAAACCTCCCTGTTGTAAATGTATCGATTTTTTGTTATATTGATTTGGCTGACTCCCACTTTATATAGTTATTGTCAGTACTAGATTTATGATAGGCTTTACCAAGACCGTTAATATTTCTAATGCTTTGTTCAACTAACTTAGCACAAGAACAGCTATACATTCCTTTACAGATAAGTTATATACTCTTTTGAGGAGCAGTTATTTACTCTCTTAAAGATCAGTTACACACTCTCTTAAAATCAGTTACATACTATATTAAAGATAAGTTATATACTCTCATAAAGATCAGATATATTCTATCTTAAAGATCAGTCACATACTATCTGAAAGAGCAGTTATATACTCTCTTAAAGATCAGTTACAGAACCTCTTAAAGATCAGTTATGTGTTATTTTGAACAGCAGTTATATACTCCCTTGGATATAAGTTATATACTCTCTTAACGATCATCTGCATACTATCGTAAATATCACTTATATACTACCTTAAAGATCAGTAATATATTGTCTTAAAGAGCAGTTATATACTCTCTTGAAGATCAGTTACATACTGTCTTAAATATCAGTTATATACTATCTTAAAGATCAGTTACATGCTATCTTAAAGATCAGTTACATACTATCTTAAAGATTGGTTATAAACTATCATTAATATCTGTTATACACTTTTTAAATATCAGTTACATACCATTTTAAAAATCACCTGTATAATATTTTAAAGAGCAGTTAAATACCATCTTAAAATCAGTTATATAATGACTTAGAAATCAGTTACATACTTTTTCAAAGATCAGTTATATACTCTTTTAAAGATCAGTAATGTACTCTCTTGAAGATCAGATATACACTCCCTTAAAGTTCAGCTACATACTATCTTAAAGGTCAGTTATATACTCTATTAAACATCAGTTATGTGTTATCTTAAGGAGCAGTTACACGTTCTCTAGAAGATCCGTTAGATGCTGTCTTAAAGATCAGTTACATGCTCTCTTAAAGATCAGTTATATACTATCGTAAATATCAGTTATTCGCTCTGTTAAAGATCAGTTATATAACTGATTTAAAAATCAGTTAAATACTTTCTTTAAGGTCAGTTATACACTCTCTTATAGGTGAGTTATATACTCTCTTAACGATCAGTTACTTACTATCTTAAGGAGTTGTTATATACACTCTTAAGAAATAAGTAGATAATCTGTTAAACGTCAGTTACATATTATATCAAGATCAGTTTTATACTTGCTTAAAGAGGAGCTATATAGTTTCTTAAAACGCAGTTATATACTTCGTTGAAATCAGTTATATACCGAAGAAGGTCGAAATGTTGTTCGCTCCTCTACGTAAAATACTTTCTCAACCCAAACGAGCCGTTTTTTACATATATATTTTTCTCTACAAGTGGGTTTTCTCGACATCAGTTATATACTGTTTTAAAAAGCAATTACATAGCTTTTTAAAAAGTTATGTACTCTCTTGAAGACCAGTTGTATACTGACTTGAAGATAAGTTTTATACTCTCTTAAAAATCAGTTACTACGTTAAAGAGCAGTTATGTACACTCTTAAAGGTTATTTACGTACTATCTTAAAGAGCTTTTATATACTATCGTGAACGTCATTTATATACTATATTCATGGTCAGTTATATATTACTTTAAAGAGCAGTTGTATAGTCTCTTGGAGATCTGTTATATTTTCTCTTAAGGATCAGTTACATACTATCTTAAAGATTAGTTATATACTCTCTTTAAGATCAGTTACATACTATCTTAAAGATTAGTTATATACTCTCTAGAAAATCAGTTATATACTCTCTTAAAAATCAGTTACATACTATCTTAAAGATCAGTTACATACTGTCTTAAAGAATAGTTACATACTATCTTAAATATCTATTATATACTCTCTTAAAGATCAATTTATACTATCTTAAAGAGCAGTTATATACTACCATAAATATCAGTTATATGCTCTGTTAAAGATAAGTTACATACTTTCTTTAAGATCAGTTATATGCTCTGTTAAAGATAAGTTACATACTTTCTTTAAGATCAGTTATATGCTCTGTTAAAGAGCAGTTATATACTCTGTTAAAGAGAAGTTTTATATTCTCTAGAAAATTAGTTATATACTATCTTAATAAGCAGTTATATACTATCATAAAGAGCAATTTTATACTCTCTAGAAAATCAGTTATATACTCTCTTAAAAATCAGTTACATACTATCTTAAAGATCAGTTACATACTGTCTTAAAGAATAGTTACATACTATCTTAAATATCTATTATATACTCTCTTAAAGATCAATTTATACTATCTTAAAGAGCAGTTATATACTACCATAAATATCAGTTATATGCTCTGTTAAAGATAAGTTACATACTTTCTTTAAGATCAGTTATATGCTCTGTTAAAGAGCAGTTATATACTCTGTTAAAGAGAAGTTTTATATTATCTAGAAAATTAGTTATATACTATCTTAATAAGCAGTTATATACTATCATAAAGAGCAATTTTATACTCTCTTGAAGATCAGTTATATACACTCTTTAAGAACAGATATATATTATCTTAAAGAGCAGTTATATGTTCTCTAGAAGATCTATTATATCCTGTCTTAAAGATCAGTTAGATACTATCTTACAGATCAGTTACATACTACCTTACAGATCAGTTACATACTACCTTACAGATCAGTTACATACTATCATAAATATGACTTATATGCTCTGTTAAAGATCAGTTATATACTATCGTAAAGATCAATTATATACTCTCTTAAAAGTCAGTGAAATACTTTCTTTAAGATCAGTTATATAGTCAGTTAAAGATCAGTTATATACTCTTTTGAAAATCAGTTATATACTCCATTAACGATCTGTTACATACTATCATAAATATGTCACATTATTTTAAAGATTAGTTATATACTATCTTAAAGATGGTATATAACCGATATCTTAAAGACTAGTTATAAACGCTCTTAAAATGAGTTACATGCTATATTAAAGAGGAGTTATGTACTCTCTGAGATGAGTTACATACTTTGTTAAAGATCAGTTATGTACTCTCTTAAGATAGAGCTAATTTTATAATCTCTTAAAGAGCAGCTATGCACTATACTAAAGATAAGCTATATACTCTCTTTTTCTCTTTTAAATAGCAGTTATATACTGTGTTACAGATCAGTTATATACTGTGTTACAGATCAGTTATATACTCTCTGGCAGAATCACCATATATTCTGTTTTTCTCTCTTAGATGCTTAATTATATAACCCCTTAAACATCAGTTACATACATACTCTCTTAAAGAGGTGTTATATACTCTGTTAATAGTATTAATCTTCACTGTAAGAGGATGAGACGCTTCTCTAAGCGTGAATATCAGTGAAAAGCTTATAGCATTAGTAATATATGTAGTAAAACCTACTATTATCATGCAGGTTTTCTTCAACAGTAAGAAAACACCGAATTAAACACGTTATGCTAAAAATGGCCTTTTTTACATATCCGTGAAGTAATGAGAGAAAACCCCTTTTACAAGCGTTTTGTTTTCTCGTAAACAACTGTGAAACGCTTTTTAGCTGTCCCAGTGGCTCAGCTGTAAGTTTGAGAGCTTTTATGTTAGAATTCTGAATTCTACATCCTTAGTGGACACAGCTCAGAGAGCCCATTGTGTGCTTTAACACGAACAAGCAGGCTCAATTTCTTTGATATATAACTTAAAACAACTGACACTCGTACACAAACGCGCGTATTGGTCAACATAGTTTATCTTTCAAACATATTTCTTGATATTTTAAAAATGTTTCATGTAGCTTCTTTATTCTAATTACGATGAAATGTCATCTTCATGTGAAAATTAACTTATTTCGTTCATTACCATCTGTAATAAACTCTAGGATATATTTTATTATCGAATACGTAGAAATGAGAACAGCAGTATTTATAAAAAACGTCGTGCTAATGATTCATCCATATTAATATCTTGGTACGTCAAGCGTTGTAATAATAAACAATTATAATGTTTACTATTTGTAGTAGATGTAAATTACAATGTTTTTGGAATCTTTGGTAAATTGAACAAGTTAATGGCCTTGATATTCTATTATCATTATCAGCTAATAATGTTATCCTGAGTAAATTCGTTGTGTTTTACCATTACTACAATTCTAGTGTAATTTTGCCATCAAAATCTTTCGTGTATTCATTTTGCTAGCAATATACTGTTCTAGTATCCGTAGTTTAACCGCTGTATCTTAATGCTGTTACTAAGGTATTGTTGTGGTGTCGTCAGTTTAACCGTGGTGTGTAGATATTGTGGCTAAGGTACTGCTCCAGCGCCCTCAATGTAACAGTTGTATACTAGTGTTGTTACTACTCTATATCTCTGGTGCCCTCAATTTTATCTTTGTTTAGTAATGTAGTTACTGTTGCACATATCTAATGTACTCACCTAAGCAGTTACACATTATAGATGTGTTACTATTAAACAGCTTTGACGTTCTCAATGACCGTCGTGTGTGCGTGTTGTGGTTAACTAAAATTTCCTGATGTCAACAGTAACCGCAGTGTAAGATATTTGTAGTGTTTTAATCTCATTAGTAGCTAGAATTGACGTTGATACTAAATGTAGTGTTTTGATTGCATTATTTGTTAGTACTCATATTGTTACTAAGAGTAGTGTTTGATTTCATTACTAGCTAGTAATAATGTTGTTACTAAGTGTGCTGTTTGATCCCATCAAAACTTAGTATTTATATTGTTACTAAGTGTAGTGTTTAATCTCATTAGCAACTAGTGCTCTTGTGGTTAATAAGGATAGTGTTTTGACCCAATTAGTATCTGGTCAGGATTGGCCGTTGGGGACTTGGGGTTGGACCGTGCTTTGTCAGGAACCTCGACCTTGCCGTCATGCTGATTTTTTCAAGCCAGTTCCCTTGGCTGTGGTTTCGCTAGATAGTAGATAGGGACAGTGGGAATCTCTGGTAGGGTCTACCAGGAGTGCAAGGCTCCAGACAGCATCGCTTTCAGGACCGTTGGCTTGCGCAAACTCCCTCACCACGACAAGGCGCGAGCCGACGAGTAGTACTTCAATTCGTATCATATAAGTATACTAATTTGGTGCCAGTTTAGGATGTACATTACCATCATCTTGTTATCTGAACGCATACATTAGCTTAGTGTAGCACTGCAATTCGTGTCGTATAACTATACTAATTTGAGGTCAGTTTAGCTGGCCCAACATGGCCAGGTGGTTAAGGCACTCGACTCGTAATCCGAGGATCTCGGGTTCAAATCTCCATTACCCCAAACATGCTCGCTCTTTCAGCCGTGGGGGTGTTATAATGTTATAGTCAATCCCACTATTCGTTGGTAAAAGAGTAGCCCAAGAGTTGGCAGTGGGTGGTGATGACTAGCTGCCTTCCCTCTAGTCTTACACTGCTAAATTAGGGACGGCGAGTACAGATAGCCTTTGTATAGCTTTGCGCGAAATTCAAACCATTGTCAGTTTAGGATAGAAATTAACATTTTTTGATTATATGAACGCTATATTAGTTTAGTATATGGCAGAAGGTAGTATTATTTTGTTCTATTAGCTTGTTATTAATTTAATATAGGATAGTACATCACTTTATTTTATTAACTCTATGTTAATTTAGTATGTTATAGGAAACAAATAACCCTCACCTTATCATATTAACTCGTTATTAGTTTAGTATAAGATTGAGTCTTCAAACATTTTACTATAAATTGGTGTACCCCGGTGTAACGATTTCAAATTACTCCCGTTTTTAAGCTATCCTCCGGTAGTATGAAATCGTTTTCAGAGTACCGGAGAAGTCACATGAAATCGATTTTAAATTAGCCCCCTTGATTTCAAATTACCCCCTCTTCTAACGCCAGAATGACAAACATAATGATTGCTTTTAATATTTGTAGTGCGTGCCGAGTTCGTATCTAAGCACATGATAACAGGCAAAAGATAAAAACGTGGTTTACATAAAATAAAGAGTTCATATGTGAAGTATTCGGGAGGGGGGAGTAGGTCTTTCTCGAACAGCGATTTTATTTGGTCAAATTTGACACTGACAATTTTTACACCATTGAACACTGAACATATAAACGGAAAATCATCAAAATACTCTTTGTTCTTTTCGACGTCGATATATATATACAATCGATCAGAAAACATCACCTGCGTCCGCTCGCGGTCAAAAACAATTATTACTTCCGCCAAATATATTTTATTTCTTTTATTAAAATTGATGATTTATATAAGATAAAAGGCATTTTAAGGGCTCGTCCTCGCCAGACCACAAGGTCTACATACTGTCTTCATTCAATATATTGTAATTTATACATATTATTTTTTTATATTTCTTTATGCGCACTGAAATAAAAATGAGTGATTGATAGCATGAGATATAGAACATGGTAAATATTCGAATTTTTACATTATTATTAATGTGTTAATTTCATTTCCACACTCTGAGTGCAATAAAAACGTCTAGCGTCTTAACAAACCGTTAAAACGAGTCTATCGGGTAGGGGGTAGTTTGAAATTAAGGGGGGTAAGATGAAATCGATTTCAGACTACCCCCGGGAGTAACATGAAATCGATTTTGTCCTAACCCCCGGTAATATTAAAACGAATTCAAATTACCTGGGGATAACATTTACAGGGAGTAGTTTGAAATCATTACACCGGCAGAGGCACAGCGTTATATTTACAGACGTACTACGCCAGAAAGTTTCCATACCATGATGGATGTCACATCGTGTTGCTTTGTGCTTAACTATAGACAAAATAGGAACTCGTTTCAGTTTAGTAGAATATATAAACTTCCATTACTTCGTCACATAAACTAGTTATTAGCTTAAAATAGGACAGAAATTACCATTAGTGATGTCGAGAAAACCCACTTTTGAACCTGACGATGACCGAAAAAGGTCGAAACGTTGTTCGCTCTTCTACGTAAAAAAATTTTCTAAACCCAAACAAGCCGTTTTTTACATATATATAGAAATTACCATCATTTTATTACATTATGTTTCTGTTTTCTTTTTGTATATGATAGATATTAGTATTATCTTATCATAATAATACATTATCGTCTAAGTATGAGATGGAAGTGATCACCATTACAAGAACTAAATTGTTGTAACTTATTTAGTACTAGCACGGTTACCCGGGTTTGCAGAAAAAACTGTACTCTTTATACTACCCTGTTCCATATTTCGATATGTAAAAATATTACATGGATTTGAAAAAAAAAAACACCCTTAAGTTTGATTTTAGAAAATAAAGTATGAACTTTTTTAAACCAGCGCTTTCATAGAAACTATGTTTTATTTTTCCTTCACTGGCAAGGATAAATAGGCCTTTATTTAGACTATTTAGATTATTTTATACATCTATGAGTATCCACTATAGCGAAAAGTGTAAGCCTAACCCTATTTCTCCTTTACTTTTCCTCAAATGTTAAGAGTTGAAACGTAAATATGTAAGTAATATTATGTTCAATTTGCTTTGATGTATATTTTTCTGAATATTATACCGTATTAGCATCCATGTTTAAAAATACAACAAAGCATATAACGTTCTTTATAATGCACCAAAAGAAAAAAAAACTCCGTTCAATAATATGCAGTAAAAAATAAAATACATTCGCTAACTTCACTTTAATCTCATTTTACAGAGTAAATATAATAAAGTAATCCTTTCTTATTTCATGTAGTGTATTTTACGGTATACCATGATTTTTTTATGGGATATACCAACTGCCTTGCTTTGTCACATAGAGCATTTTAATTCTGCATACATGTCTTTTGTGTGTGAAGTAACGCATACGATGTATTAGTAGACGTATAATTTATGATATATAATTAAAAAAGCCGATCTTCTACAATGCTAATAAAAAATAGAGTTTCCAAGTTCTACTTGTGCTCTACCTTATACAAAAGATCTACCAGCTATGCTAAATTAACTTTAATATAATTGTATGTAATACGTATAACAAGTTAAGCCTTAATATTTTCAGATATTCTATTGTGTGGTAGATGGCAGAATTTTATTTTATAAGTTAGGCCTACCGTTTGCTTTTTCACACACATTTTAATTCTGCAGACAATTTTGCGTGTGTGTGTGACGTTAATATATGATGTATTAGTAGATGTATAATTAATAATTTATAACTAAATAGACCTATAATGCTATATTCTAAATTATACGTTGACTGAAACTTACCAAAGAATGTCAATTTTGCATAGAATTTACTCGGTAATGTATGCCAACGATAAAATTAGCGATTCAGAAGCAGACGATAGACACACATCTATGAAAAGAAATGTTTTGTGCACCTTCACGTGAGGGAAGTGTGATCTGCACAGTGAACGCGGCGGACAAACAATTAAAGAGGGGGTTTTGAATTTCATGTACAGATGGGACGGAAATGTCCATCGTTTTATTATAGCAAATCTTTATTCCTTAAGCATCGAATATTTTATTTGTTTTTCTTGTGGGTTTTTTTTCTGTTGTTGTTTTGAATTTCGTGCAAAGTCAAACGAGGGCTACTCTTTTACCAACGAATAGTGGGACTGACTGTTACGTTATGACGCCTCCACGGCTGAAAGGGCGAGCATGCTTTGTGTAACGAGGATTCAAACCTGCGATCTTCAGATTGTGAGTCGAGCGACCTAACCACCTGGCCATGCAGGGCTAGCATAGGATAGAAATTCCTATAATATTATTGTATTGACTTAGAATAATACTGAAATACCTATCTTTATATTATATGATTGTTAAATCATATGTTACTGGTTTAGTATAAGAAAGAAACTGTCATAATTTTTATTTGTTACTGGTGTAGTGTAGGACTGAGATCACATCATTTTCTTTTTAAATAATTATTTATTGAGCATAAAACATAAATTACCATGGTTTTATTAATTCGGTATTAGCTCAGTGTAGGACAGAAATTCGTATCATTTCACTATATTAATAGATTATTATCTTAGTATAGAAAAGAAATTCCTAACATAACTATATATTAAATTCTTGGAAATCATTTAAAATCAAATAGAAATGCCCATTAATTTATTATAGTATTGTTAGTTTGTTTTCGAATTTCGCGCAAAGCTACACGAGGGCTATCTGTGCTAGTCTTCTCTACTTTAGCAGTGTAAGATTAGAGGGAAAGCAACAAGTCATCACAACCCACCGCCAACTCTTAGGCTATTCTTTTACCAACAAAAACTGGGATTGACCGTAACATTATAACGCTCTACGACTGGAAGGGCAAGCATGTTTGGTGTGACGGGGATTCCAACCCGCGCCTTTCAAATTACGAGTGTAGTGTCTTAACCACCTGGCTATGCCGGGCCCATTATAGTGAGTCGTTATTAATTGAATATATGATTACAAATACTTTCAAATTTATTGCATTAGCTCGTCGTTTGATCAGTGTAGAAATGAAATTCCTATCATTTTATTACACTACTTTGTTAATAGTTTAGTATTCTTAGAATATTCCATCATTTTATCACATTAATTTGTTATTAGTTTAGTATAAGACAGAAATTACCTCCATTTTATTGTATTTGCTCGTTATTATTTTAGTATAGGATAGATATTACTATCATTGCATTATTTGATTCTATATTAGCTTAGTAAGTGACAATAATACCAGTTATTTTATCATATTAATTCGTTATAATTCACACGTATAGAAATGTAAAATGATTCCACAGGTTAGTTGAACTGGGGAGTGAACATTTGAAACTAAAGGACGTCTCCAGTTAATGATCAAGAATTGTTAATTGTTTTGAATGGTAAAGTGTTCGAAACATCACCATTACTTTTGAAATTTTAAACCCATACATTACATTACAAATTATACTGTGACATTGTAAAACGGATTTTTTTCTGTTGTATTATTTAACCATTTTTTGTTGTTGATTGTTTTATTTTGTGGGTACCCGGCATGGCCAGGTGGTTAGGACGTTCGACTCGTAATCCGAGGGTCGCGGGTCCGAATCCCCGTCGCACCAAACAAGCTCGTCCTTTCAGCCGTGGGGGTGTTATAATGTAACGGTCAATCCCACTATTCGTTATTAAAAGAGTAGCCCAAGAGTTGGCGGTGGGTGGTGATGACTAGCTCTAGTCTTACACTGTAAAATTAGGGATGGTTAGCGCAGATAGCCCTTGAGTAGCTTTGCGCGAAGTTAAAAAACAAAAAATTGTTTTAACGGAGAGGGTATTCATATAAAAAAATCTATGTTTACTCCACTTAAGGATAACGATAGAACTACATTTCTTCCACTACAAGTTCTGTGCTTACACAGATTAACAACCTATTGATAGACCACCTAACTTCATAAACAAAACTAAACAGTAACATCTGCTAATTTTTTTATATCTGCAATACTCTCGTATGTCTTTTCATTCGTCCAAGCACAAAATTCGTTTACAAACTAGCTAATTAAAAATGCCATCTTGACAACTACTACTGTAACTGAATCACTAATCGTCAGTTTCCTCTGGTCCCGCCAAACGCATATCTTATATTGTTTAAACCGTTTCCTGAACGAAGCACGCACACATCACGTGGCATAAAAACACACAAGGTGACATAATCATAAATGTTTAAATATTAAAAAGCACAGACTCTGACACTTCCTGGATTGTGAAGTCCATTGAACAATTATATTACACAAATAAAACAATAATGCATTAAACCTGATTAACAATAACTGCAGATAAATTCTTCATGATTAGGAATATTGTTTTTAAATATATATATATGTATATATACAGAGCTTACAATTGTTTCTCAGAACGGCTGGTATGGGTATTAACACTTTTATTGATAAGGAGAGAACAATGTTTCAACTTAGGTTAAGAAGATGACCTAGGAAGGTCGTAACGTTGTTCGCTTCTTATCAGTAAAAGTGTTAATACCCATACCAGCCGTTCTGAGATACATTTTTATTTCAAGTGGGTTTCCAGTTTACAATTATTACTTTTTTAAAACAAAGTGCAATCAAATTCTGATTTGCAGAAGAATTCATTTTTTTCCATTACTAATTCACTGTCCATAAACTTTCAGTCATCAAATCGGTTTGGTCTTCTTTTCTATGGCTTCTGGTACAGTGAGGGGATGAGTTCTTGTTCTATAGTAAGCTTGTTGTCTTGCTACTAGGGACATTTTCTCTGGGTAGATGGTCAAGAAAATCCACTGGTTGATTCATCCCTGGTAATTCTGTGGAATAGGTCCTTACAGAGATCCTTTCTTCTTCAGTTGCTTAACTCACTCCTGAAGAAGTCTTTTAAGCTTATCAAATGGTCACTCTCCCGCCATCACAACACCTCAAAGACGATCATAGTGAATGGCCTTCAATTTGGACAACTTGTCTTCTTACATTCTGCGTTATTACACTTTAGAATGGCTGCATTTGTTATCTTATACTTCCATCCTTATTATCTCTGAAAGTTCAAACTACGTTGGTATAATTTTCATGCAGTACATGGGGATTTCCCGGTCTCAGATTGTGAAACTCTTCGAAACTAGCTTGACATTATGCACTCTTCCTCTAGGGAAAAGATTCCCATCTTAAAAGTGTCTTCCAACTTTCCTCTTGCTGAAACTTACTGACCGCCTACTGTTCGCATAAATTCATCTTCTTGCTTCATTTCTATTAGCAATTTCTGACGAAATCTGGTGAAGCAACATGACGTTAGAACCAGTGTGGATAAAATACTGCAAAGTTTACTATTATGGTATACTATGTGTTTCTATCTTCTTTTTCAAAATGTACACGAAATTTGATTTTGCTTAATTTGACTGTCCTCGTATTCTAGGAATTGGTCAGTTACTACGAAATCTATCATTCCACGTGCATCATTTAAATAAGGTAAAAGGGGAATTTTTTCCACATCTTTAGAAAGTAATAAGGTATTAATCGTCCTCTACACTTTGTTTTCTGCACTTCATACATTTCTGATGTTAAACGGTTAGAAAAGACATCCGTTAATGCCTCATAATGTTTATGGTTTTCAGTTGGAAATTTCTTAATGTCATTAAAGATGTTCCCATTTAAATGAGAGACAAGTCGAATATTTGTTATTCATGTTTATATCCATTTGTTATTGAAATATAAGTAATAATAATAAACACGGTTTCCATCGTTTCATGGGTTGCACCATGTAGTTTCTTATTCTTGTAGTTCCTTCCTTAACTTACCGTTTCTTTCGTCTTGTTTTTTTTAATTTTCTGTCACTTTCTTTTTGTTTCCATTATTTCATAATTTCAATTCAGTTATGAAAATAATCTCATTTATGTCAATGCTGTTGTAACACTTTCTATTTTCGGTGGGTTCACTGAAATTATTCAGTAAAAAATGATTTAGTCTAGTTATATAATGAAAGTATTTTATTATTTATAAAATTGCATGAAGTAACTTTACCAGTAACTTAAAAAAAGTTACTTACTTGCTAATTTCATCGTAAGCACGGTGCTTTTCGTGGATCTTTATCTCTTTGTTGAAATATGAACTCAGTATTTACCTCATTGAAGTTTTGATTGTTTTTTTAATTTGGCACAAAGCTGCTCGAGAGCTATCTGCGCTAGCCGTCCCTAATTTAGCAGTGTAAGACTAGAGGGAAGGCAGTTAGTCATCACCACCCACCGCCAACTCTTGGGCTACTCTTTTACCAACGAATAGTGGGATTGACCGTCACATTATAACGCCCCCACGGCTGAAAGGGCGAGCATGTTTGGTGTGACAGGGATTCGAGCCCGCGACCCTCAGATTACGATTCGAACGCCTTAACCCACCTGGCCATGCCGGGTCTCCACATTGAAGTAACAGATAAAATGGTTAACAAACTCACCAGCTCAATAATTAACCATCTGTTATAACAGATTTACTAATCAATTAACAATCTCTTCTAATCTCGCTTAACACGCGTTTTATATTATTTTCTAAACTTTCAAGAATATTCCAGTAGCTGAACTACTTTTTCATCACGTGATTTCGAAACTCCATTCATTCAACATTATTACAAACAAAAGAGACAAAGCTAATGTTGTACAAAGAACACCATGTGTCTCCTAACCGCCAATGAACAAGTATTCTTAATATAGAATGTCGGTCAAGGGAGTCATTAAGTTCCTTTCGTCCTAGTTACTCACAAAACAGGGTCACTTAACTAGAGTGTCATACGCATCTATTCTGGGCAACTTTTCCACTGGTCAGGTGGTGTCCCAAGAATAAAACATCAGTTTTTGTGCTGAAAGTGACCATTGGTGAAATGGTAGCGCCAACATCCCAAAAGAATGGTTTACTCTGTTTAGAATATAATGCTATTATTTTCTTAATATGGAATGCAAAATGACTGATTTGATTTAAATATCCTTGCTTTTCTTTTAGCTAAAAGATCTCCACTAATGGTACCACAAAATGCGCTTACCTTCATATTTTATACATATTAGCGAAAAAAAGAGTGATTCACTGTGCTTAACTTTTGTTTAGTCTCTTCCATTATTTCAAATTTAGTTTAGGTTATGCTCCATAAGACGTTTTCTGATGAGCCTCCTTCCAGATTATTTAAAGGGAAATTAATAAATCTGATAATACCATAGTTACAACTAACGTGGCCTGGCATGGCCAAGCGTGTTAAGGCGTGCGACTCGTAATCTGAGGGTCGCGGGTTCGCATCCCGGCCGCGCCGAACATGCTCGCCCTTTCAGCCGTGGGGGCGTTATAATGTGACGGTCAATCCCACTATTCGTTGGTAAAAAGAGTAGCTCAAGAGTTGGCTGTGGGTGGTGATAACTAGCTGCCTTCCCTCTAGTCTTACACTGCTAAATTAGGGACGGCTAGCACAGATAGTCCTCGAGTAGCTTTGTGCGAAATTTAAAAAACAAACAAACTTACAACTAAATGCATGAATGTGGTAAAAATATATTTACAACTGATGAACTACATTACAGCCCCTCGTTAGTACAGCGGTATGTCTCCGGATTTACAACGCTAAAAGTAGGGGTTCGATTCCCCTCGGTGGGCTCAGCAGATAGCCCTATGTGGTTTTGCTATGAGCGAACACACATGAACTACATTACAGGAAAAAAAATCATTGTGACCACTAATTAAAAACAAAAAAATAATTTTGACTATTAGTATTTGTTTAATTAAGGGTCAGGGGGGACAAATATACACTAACTTTGCTTTTCTTTCTGTTTATATTATTATTTAAAGTTCACAGTTTTAGGCCCATGCTATGAATGTTTTAAAAACCAAAGACCAATCATTATCTACAGTGGGCGAGTAACCTATTGACTTTGCCCAAGGTAAAGGACTAACCGTCACAACATAACTTTAATGAATAACAGTAACATACACAAGGTAACTGAGGTACACCTGATCCACAATCTTACTTTTAATTCTTTCTGAGACAACAGGTACTTTCAAGGTTATGGAGGGAACGTGCTTTCTGTTTGTTTTTTAATTTCGTGCAAAGCTACACTGGGGCCATCTGTGCTAGCCGTTCCTAATTCAGAAACATAAGACTAGAGGAATGGCAGCTAGTCATCACCATCTACAACTAACTCTTCTAGTAGGATTGATCGTACTTTATAACGCCCTCACGGCTGAAAGGGCGAGCATGTTTGGTGCGACGGAGATAATCTTTATTGTGAATGGCTCACGAAGAAATGTCCCAAAGTTTAACTGTCTCAACTTCACCTTTCTGGCTTTGTTATTGAAGTTTGAGTTCGCAAAATGTGTTCATTAAATCTGAGGTTAGGGCATATCCTGGGGTTGGGGTGTTAGTACTTACCCCGTCATTTTTCATGGGCTATAAGCTTGTTTGAACATTTAGCATCAACAGCATTATTGTAACTCGCGTTTTCTCACTTTAAGCAACTTTTCAAGAGCGTATTCGTTCCATGAATGTTTTGAATATTTATTTTTAAATCATCTTAGAAAGAAAGGGAGTTTTGATTTATAATATATATATTTTGATCTAATTTGTTCAACCTCTGTATGTGTTTGGCAGCAAGATGTTTCAAAAACGGTTGAACAGATTTGGACCAAAGTTGCTAAATATTTGGATCATGAGGCAACTCAGAAATTATTAGTTTTTGTAAAGTCAAAATCACAGATATTTTTGATAAAAATCCCTATCTATTAACACGAGGACAAATGTTGCACATTATTTTTCTTCTGTAACTCCAACATGATCGGATTTTGATGACATCTGGTGGGCATGTGTATTCTTTCTCACTTTCTTGCCAAACGTGGTCTGCGTCTGTTCATGAGGCCCATACAGGGTGACATTTTTGAGGGCCGAATATAATGAATGCTGCTTAGTGGATGTATGCTTTCTACTGAGTTCCTCTCTGGTTTTAAAATTTCTCATCATAAATGGAATTTACGTTTTTGAATTTCGCTCAAAGCTACACAAGGGCTATCTGCGCTAGCCGTCCCTAATTTAGCAGTGTAGGAAAGACAACTAGTCATCACCACTCACCGCCAACATTTTTACTAACGAATAATGGAATTGATCGTCACGATATAACGCCTTCACGGCTGAAAGGGCGAGTATATTTAGTACGACGGGGATTCGAACCCGCAGTCTGAGAGTCTAGCGTCCTAACCACCTGGCCAGGTCGGGCCCGTACATGAAATAAAGTTATAAGATAAATTCATCAAATGGTATCTAACATCTTAAAATAACCAAAATTCATTTTTTTTTTTAAACTGAACTGCGAGTAAAGAAGTCCAATGGAATTTGGCGGACTAGTTGAAACTTTTCGATAAAGAAATTAAGTTTTACTGAAATAAATTACTTGTGTTTTTTAGTAATACGTAATTTACGCGCTGGTTCCTCTCCAAGTCAATACACTTTTCGTAACCAATAATTACTGCCTATATTTATGCCGGATAATTTATTTCAACCAAACTTGTTCAGTCAGATTCTTCTAATGTCATCGCACCTTGTAAGTGAAAGGCTAAGTTTATTAGCTAACTGCACTCAAAAACCTGTCAAGCAGCGCAGACTCGTAATGCACCTGAACCGCAGAGCCGATAGACTGCACGGAATGTATCGTTCAAGGTGACACCCTCATTCAGTCTAGCACCCACTTACTGCCCTACTAACTTAACTGAGAAAACCTGTTGTTGTTACTATGGGATGCATAATTTTAATGTAATACCTGACAGGTTTAAATCAAATACTTTCACGAACAGAGGGATTTACATTACAAGATCGTCAGTTCTCTTCTTGGGGTTGAGTGACTACTTTACACAATACGTCAGAGACTTCGTTTACCTTGATTTCGTAATGGTTCATAAAAAAAAAAAAAATCACCGGCTATCCTATTCCCAACACTGGCCCTAGTACGTTTAGAACTTGCATTTTAGAATTTCAATATTTATTATTTATATATACACTAAATAGTGCACTAGAAAGTTACTGTAAACGAATACATGTGTTTCTATCAGCCAGAAAACTTTACAGTTTACTAGAACAACTTAAGACTACGCACACAGTGGCCGATATCGATCAACAAACACGTGAAGTGCAAAACCAACTAATATGTCGATAGAGGTTTTACTATCGTGTCCTGCAAATAATTATTTAACACCCGAACTTCGGTGAATAGTTTACATAACTTGTGTATATCCACTATGAGCTACATTTTAAAATAAAATCGTTCAGTTTTAACTCACAAAAACTTAGGATACCTCACATATTCGAGAATTTTCTTCAATAGCAAAACCAACTACAATACAAGTAATTACAAAGAACTTCAAAACCAAGCTCATGAGAAAATATATAAAAATTAGCCCACAGAACATGGCACTTTCAAACACTTTTTACACCCAAGAAAATATGAAATAAATAAACTTGTATCTCCACCTTATCTTTTTAAAATTATAATAGAAGTGTACACAAAACAATTTGATATTAATAAAGTTTATTTTTTTACATATTTGTTCATGGTTTCAGATATTACATATAAAAAATACAGGTTACACAAATACACACCAAGAGGTATTGATTTGAACTTCAAAATACACTTTTGTTTCAAGACATTCAAAACGTTAATAATAAAATATAACTATCTTAGCATGGAACTTTGCTGTCGATTGTGAGACACCAGATCAACCACAAAACACAATTTCTGTCACAAACCAAAGACACCTGCTGTGTTACTTTTAAGTTTTTCTGAACTAGCCAAAATACTAAAAGCTTAAAAACTGGATACAAAGTTGAGGAAAATATTATTAATATATTAATCACACGCGTGTAACCAAGTGTTTCCTTATTAAAGAGCATAAAACTCACCCAGTACAGCACCAACATAAGAGATATACAACCTTGTTATATATATATATATATATATAATATATATGTGTTTGTATGTGTACTGTATCATATTAAACAATATCATATGTGCTTCAAAAACTGTGTTATCTGTATTTTAAAAATTCCTTCTACCTACAAGCATTATTTACAGTTATTGAAACCTACATAAAGTCTATACTTTAACATGTTCAACTGTTATTATACAATAACCCCATTTCTACAAAAGTCTACCCTTTTGTTGGCTACTCTTATCATGTCCAGATGCTTTTAAATAAATAGTCTGAACATGTTGCATATTAAAATAGCCAGTTCTTGGCTTATACATGTGTTATTGTGCCTCAACAACACCAAAAAGTAATACTCTATTTAATAACATACATACTGAATTATAATGTTATAACAAAGGATAGAAACATACAATAGATGCCACATAAAAACAAATGGAAGACTACATTAAAATAATTGTGGCAACACATTTTTTTAAAAATTTTTTATCAGACAAATAAGGCATATTTTAATATTAAATAATATAAAACAGAATGTCCGTGGGTTAAACATTGGCTTGTTCATGCTTTTTGACAATTTCATGTCTTTCTCTGCTAGTACACAGAACTGTCACTTAGTAAATATATTAAAATAGAAATACTAACATTTTAAAAATAGAAAACTTACCCTAAACTTGTGCAAGATAAATGGTCTTGCCAAATACATGTAAAGCACATCTACAAACATTAATATGTTTCTTGAGTACATCACATATTTAAACTATTAAAAAATTTTGAATAAAATAAATCAACTTTTTTCTTTAAGATATATATTTAATTGAAAAAAAAAATCCCAAGCTTTTTACAATTTAAAACCTAGACATCTTTAACTATTTCAGAAACTTAATACCTAGTGAGTATCTAGCCTCTTAAATAAAAATCTTACATCAAGAATAAAACCTCTGTTACATAATACTTTCATGAGATTGTGAGAACATACAACGATTCTCTCACACTGCTGCTTAGAGTATTTTATACTTTAATATTTCAAGGGTTAATGGAGAAATGTTATGTGCGATAATTCAAGTTATTAAACTACAGATATCTTAATGTAGGAAGTTATGATATCTATTACAAACTTGGCCTGAGCAAGGGAGCTTGCTTACTCAGGACCACGCTTGTGTGAAAGAATCTCAATATTTACGAGTAAATACGTATTGCCTGAGACACTTTTTGGTGACATATGGGACACTCTGCCTCAGTCTTCTCACATATCCGATTGGCACATTCCAAACAAAACAAGTTATGGCCACAGGGAACCAGAGCAGCCACAACATCACTTTCAAAGCAAACAATACATTCTCGCCTACAGTTTTTTCCAACGGATCCTAGAGAATCAGTGGGGCTGCTGGCTAGACTGCCACCACTGTTGATAAATGGTCCATTGGTAGATGCTGTGGTTGTGGCATTTGACAGTGCTGAGAATGAGGGCAAGGAGAGGGGGTCACTTTGAATCCTCTGAGCTGAAGAATGATCCATGAGGAGAGAGTCTGTAATAGCTTGTGTCAGAGCTGCACCTGCAGTACTAAGACTTCCACTCTGGCGAGGCAAGCTAGAACTTGGATAAAGGCCTAAGTCTGGCCAAGCCGGTGGTGACGAAATGATCATGGGGTCAAATGTTGGAGAATCTCCTATACCCTCATCTGCCTCATATAAACCAAACCCATTGGAGAATGTGCCTGTAAAAGGACAAAAGTCAGTGAGCTTTGCTGATCCATTGGAAGAAAAGCAGAAAATACTGTCCTGAGAATTCTGTGAAAGCAAGGTTTTGCCATCCCGTGAATGTGAAACAAACCCATTGAGATCTGACTTAAACAGAGATGTAACAAAGCCATTGGTTAGGTTACCTGTGTAAGACTGGTCTGCTCCATTATATTCTAGGTAATTTTCATCATTTGAGTCTGACACACCACCAGTGCGCACGGCTATGTGTGCTTCGATTTCTTTTTGAGCACTTTCTACATTTTCAGGTAATCCAGTGACCTCAAAAACAGGGTCCTTCTCACGACTGGGAGTCACAATGTAAGTATTGGTCTGTTGTTGAATGCGTTTAATGGTAGCACCCTTAGACCAACTACCAACCCAACAACTCTGTAGGGCACCCGAACTTGTATTGTTGTCTGTCCAGGAATGTTGGAATTTGGTCCTGGAGCCAATGCTCCATTCTGGTTGTTCTTTCGCTGGGCTCGAATCTGACTAAAATGCTCAGCTGCCGACAATATTTCCCTCTTGGCAGCACACACATCTTCCTTCCTCCCTGTGACCACAAAAACTGGTTCTTCACCACGAACAGGAGTTTTGATGTATGTGTTAGTCTTTGCCCGAAGTGCCTTAATCTTGCACCCTAGTTTAAAAAAAAAATTAAAACATTCAAACTTAGAAAGAAAAACAAAGTCAAATGGTTATGAAGCAAGTATATCAAAAGTCAAATAATGGAGAAATCAAATTCATACAAGACATGGAGAAAAGTTACTTAAATTCTTCTGAATTACCTACAATATGTTTAATTATCCTTTTATTTGATATTATCAAAGTCTCATGCTCTACAAATGTTTTACTATTTTAAATAAACTGTTTCAACAGATGAGTTCTTAATTATACTTGCTTATTGAAACTATTTCACCCACCTTAAGAAATCTTCTAATACTTCAAAACTAAAATCAAAGTTAGTTTTGCCACAACAGATTTAAAACAGCTTAAGTTACTTTTAGCAGTAGAACAGTACTAAAATTCTTCCAACTTTAACTTGTATTTTGTTCCTACATTTCAGTCTTTCCTTCTCATATAACTATGTAACTCTTTAAATATATTAAATACGTTGCAAAAATATGACCTGTTATGTTTCAAACTAAATTTATATTTGATAGTGTGGGGAACAATAGAAAATTCAAACTTACACAATATTAGTTTCTGTACTTCATTTTGTTCAGTCAAAGGTATCCATACTAACGTACTTTGAGGTTTTTAATATTAATACTCGTGTTTATTGCGTGTAATTTGCTTAACATTTATTAAATATTTCATACTACCGCTAACAGCAATAAAATTTCAACTGGAACATATCTAGTCTTAAGGCCTTTTGTTTATATTCTATTAAGTTGTTGTTTTGCACACCATCTTGTTTTAATTTGCCCCTCTGTGTCTTCCACTTCAGTGTTGTGACGTTGTAAACTAGCATTTTCTCAGAGGTGTCACTGGAAACGAATGCGGTATGTTATGACGTTGTCACACAAAAAAAACCACTGCTAAAGTAATATTTAAGTTGAAATTTGAACAATGCTTGCCTTGCATTCAGTAACGACCGAACTCTTCTAAGAAAAATATTAAGTTTCTGACATCCAAAATATATGAATGAAATTTCAGATACGTTTTGTGATTTTATGAAACCATGAGTCGGCTTCTGTCACAGTTCTTAAAGAGACCTAACTGTTTGAGCGCGTGGGGTAATAAATACAGAGAAGTTTGTTTTAAATGAAATAACAACTGATCGTATAATAGGAATGAAATTAAAACACCTATAATCAAACTCTTAGCTGAAAAAAAAACAACAAGTTAATGGGATAATACTTCTCGCAAATTACATTACTACTCATGTACAGTTAGAACCGAACAATTTTAAAGATAATAAAAATTTGTGGTACAAGTTAAGTAAACACGTGGTGTCACATTAAAGCAAAGTTTCCCGCAAACAAAGAAATGGCGCGATTCGCGCAGTGCCTTCTGAGTCAATACTGGTAGAGGCTTTGAACAAAGGCCTCAACGTCAAATTGCAGTGTAAAACATAAACGATTCCATTTAACGAAAACAACAAATATGCGTTTATTCTGGCCGTAGTAATTTACTCACCCTGTCTACCTACAATTTCTGCTACGTGTTCTGAACTAGGAACAGGAACACATTCTGTGGTATTTTGACTTTTTTTGCTTCTGGTATGATCAGAATCGTTAGGGTGAATCGTATTGTTTTCGTTGTTCAATCCAAGCATCGACAATTCTAAGGCTAACTGTAGTGCTCTTTGATCTTCAAGAACACCACCATTGCGCCCATTTCGGAAACAGACTAGCAGGCATCACAGATTATGATACTGTGAGCGTTACACAATGGTGAAATATAAAAATAAGTCTCTGAAAATTACAGTCGCTCCTTTCTCCTCGAAGCCGTGCCGCTTTCAGCACAGCATTCACAGTTGTTGTACTCTCAAATTTCTCTCCACTCGGTTGCTGCTCCTCCTGGCGTCATGACGTTGCTCTCGCGGTAAGTGCTGAAGACCTAAACCTAGTGGTGGTGCGAGATACAATATCTGATTGGCGTATTTGAGCTAACTAGGCGGGATTCCGTTCCCAAATTTCTCTTTCCCGCCTAAAAGTGAGCGTTCTAACGAACGCAGTTGTTAGAACTGTCTGTATTGTATACCTGGAGGGCTATGTGTAACCTCATTCTTCCAAGTTTGAGACGTAACTAACTCTAAGATGATAACACAAATATAGCTAAACCCGGAGTTTCGATAAAGGCTAACATTTTGAGACTATCTAGTCCGCAATTCGACAGTGACCTGCACTGAATACATTCCGTTAGATTCTGAAATCATGATTCATTTTTGAATTTTGCTTTCCTAACAAAATGTTATTTATGCGGCGCACTACGACTATTAATATTACCAAGAGAAGTGTTTATTTTCCTGAGTATTACTTACACTAATTTTATTTATCTCAATTCAAACATTTACTGATGAATACCATTTATGGGGGTTAACATCTCAACTATACCTTTCACGTGTGGAGAAAATGTTAAACAAGTTCACCTATTCACGTAGGTTGGCACATGATGTAGAATTTTCACAGTTTACTAAATGCCCCTTGGCCAATACTTGCATCAATGTGTAGATATAAATTGCGTAATATGTACTCAAAGTTGTATATATTTCTCCCTAATGAAAAATTAAATCAAAATTTTGGTTAACTAGGATGAAGATGACATTCTCTCGCACCTTCTGAGATATAATAGCTCTATTGTGGGTGGAGCCTGATTAAACTGCTTCTCCATAGGCTTTTCCCAACCAATCACATCACGGTTTGTATTACTGTATAAAACACAGCTCAAAATCCAAATCTGTCGACTATAGTTGTCTGAAAAAAATGTAGATAGTTCCCTGCACTTATGTGCAAGTGTTAGTCGTTGATATGGTGTTTTAGCAATATATACACATTTTACTGCTTCATTATTTGTTGCATGAGTTGGGAATTTTTTAAAAGTCTACACATTTCTGGTAACAACTCACAGACGCGTGAGTTAGAGTCGACGTAGAGTTTTAAATCGCATCTAACTTGCTTCAATATTGATATAAGAAGATGTTTCTATACGAAAATGTGTGTCTGAATATTTCGTTCTGTCTTATCTGCAGTTGACAGATTTGATTTATAAGACATTTTGTACTTTTCAGATCCAGTTAAGAAAAGAGTAATTTAACAATTAATATACTTTCTGCATAAAGTTATAGCTTTATATTATTTCATTGAGAAACAAAAATTAGGTAGTTCGTAATTTCAGCCACATTAAAATGCAAAATTTAGTTGTGTGCAATCATATAATACACTTTGTTTTTGAGCAAAGTCACAGTGGGCTATCTGCTGTGTCCATCTCAGGAAACCGAATTCCGATTTTAGTGCTCTTAAGTCCGTAAACGTTCCGCTGTCCTACTGAGGGACAATACAATATAAGGTGAGCAAACATGTTACCCCACAAAGAACAACAAAACCTATACCATGACTTACTTAAAACTAGAGTTTTGGGCTGTGTCAAGTATTAGCAGCCCATCTAGGCCAACTAGTAGAGCTATATATGTATAGCTTTAGGCATGAACGCGTCTTGTTGTGTACATTCACAAGTCTTTGGGTTCCTTTAAAAAAATAATGCTTTAGCACCAATTTCTATTTGGTAATTAGAAGGTTGAGGTCAAATTTCGATGGGGAAGGAAACAAAATTAACGTTAATGCAGAACTCGCCTGAATAATTCTAATAATCGATGTATCTCGGTTGACGAGAGCAAACATGGCCTGAGACTTCAGTGTTCCGCTGATTCGACATAAACAAACGAATAAAAAACTTGTGGAATTTGATGACGTATGTGGTAGTATGGTGGGTAATAAAATTACTTAGTTGTTAGACAAAATAAGGTAACAGAAAAACAAAACACAACACATGATAGGCCTAACTGGACAGCCCTTTTAGTTAAAAAAAGTGAATAAGGCAAGTGTGTAAAAACAAAACATATTAAGTTATCTTTCGCGCCTAAAGGCTGATATGTGCGTTTAATCACACTTAGTGAAGTGATTATGCTAAAAGTTGTTGCTTTGAACTGGTAAAGAAATAAGTTTTGTATTCCTAAGCAAATAAATGCCAGTCAGGGTCTAGATTATAAAACATAGCTCTGATAAAGCAGTTTCTAGTTGATGGGATCCGATAAACTGTATGTAGTATTGGACTTCAGGTTCAGTTGTAAACATGTTCACATTTTGATTTATTGAGCAAAGTTTTAACATTAAACCTTTTGTATGATAACCACTTGCGAGAATTATGTAAATACATAACTTGATCTATGAAATATTTAATAACGTTACTTAAATTAATTTTAAGACAATGTTGTCAAGTCGAAACAAAGGAATGTTATTTCTTTGAATTCTGTGTTAAAATGTAAGAAATTATTGAAAAGAAGTTATCAGAGGATAAAACGTTTTTCAAAAAATTTTCTTTCAGTTGGTTTCTTTGTTGAGTAGAAACACACTGAGTGCTTGTCCGTAGTTTGTTCTTAGAACAGAGTTTTATAGGTCCTTCACGCATGGGTTTTGGAATGTACTACTTTTTCTAACCTTGAGTCTACGACGTCTTTGGCGGTGTTGCTAACGGCTCCGGGCATTTCTGATGATATCCAGGTCTCACGTGAAACAAAGACGGCCCCGACCTCAGTGTTTCAATATCATGGTAACACACATCTACACATCATTAAAAAACAAAATTCTCGGTTGCCAGACGGCGTTCTTGGTCAAGGCCCAGCTAAAAACGACATCCGCTTCAAGGTGATTCACTTTCTCCATGGCTCGTGGCCTTGAACAGTATGTCGCTGCCCGTTGTGCACGCGGGCTTTGTTTGACCAGACTGGTCTCTGTAGCTGCCCTTGAAAAAAGTGACATGTTGAGATAGTTTCGGTAAGATGCTTAGTTTCATCATTTACTGTTAAAAATCTTCCAGACAAACAGACTTATTAGATAAATCAGAATGAATTAATGATAATAGAATTATTATTATCACCTCTATAAAGCTTCAACATGGATTCACTACAATAAAAATAGCCATGCTTTCATTAGTAAATTTAAATTTCAGGAGTGACATAAAATGTGATATGTTTCTTTCAGCTTTCATTTCCTTTTTTATTATTACACAGTTGAAACTGTGCGGTAAAACAGTGAAGACTTATTTTCGTCATTATTGTATCTGAGGATAAATCATTTCATGTGAAATTTCAATATGGACAGAAAATAGTTCGTGCTACAAATAACTTGTCATTGACGCTTGATTAACTAACTACACATCTATTTCCATCGCGTTTATGAGTCTCCACTGAAAAAACTTATGTCGTAAGTTTCGATACGTTTTTTTTATGTTTGTTGGTTGGTTAGTTTCAGCGCAAAGCGACACATGGCCTAACTTCGCTATGCTCACCGCGGGAAATTCTATACAAGGAGAAAAATAGTTATGTAAATAGAAATACTTGTTAGTTTTATATTGAGTGTTTATCCTTCAGTTTTATGTAAATAAAAAATAAATATAAAACAAAGTATATGGTTAGGCTATTATAAAATTTATTAACTAAATAAAGTCTTCACAAGCAGAATATATAAATAAGACAGCTTCATACGTTTGCTGAATAAGTTAGTAGATCTGACTGTTACGGTAAGATTCAACAGTTTTGTTTGTGTGTATGTTTGAGCACAATATCACATAATAAGCTATCTCTGCTCTATCTACCGAGGGAAGTTAAATCCCGGATTTTATTGTCTATGTCCATATTTTTCCGCTGACCTACCGAGGGACAAATAAACAACAACAACAAATTCGAACGTTTGATTTTACTTTATTTATCTGTTTTATTTATTTTGTAGATAAAAGTGCTACTTTTATTGTGTACTTAGAGTGATGTGAAAGCTCAATGTCCCTATTCACATTGTAGTGAGTTATGTAATACGTATACAAACGGTTTAATTGTTCATAATATGTATGGTTTGTGTGAGTTTCTAGCGTATGAAACTGTAGGCGTTATTTTCGTCAATATAGCATGCTTTAGGATATCTGAGTTAAGAAACGGGGTTATTGTGTATAGTTTTACTGTAAAATAATTTTTTGTATATTGGAGCGCTGTCTATACCGTATACGTTACATAAAATTATAACAAAAAAAAAACCTTCCATGTCAAACTGAATCATAAAATTCTTTAGTGGAAACTGAGAAACCGTGAATAACTCTAACGCTGTAATAAAAAAACAACTATTTAGAAAATCTCAAAACAGGGCATCACAATATGATAAATTGCTAAATAGATCAGGGAGTTTGTCATAAACACTGGTGGATCAGAACCCACAGAAACGGAACAGATCGATGAACACTCCTCAGACAGAGGCCTAGAAGAAACAACTATTGATAAACCAAATTATTCATTCAGAGACACTGAGAATCAAAGTTCTGGGGTAAAACGAGTTCGTTTTAATTGGTTTCTGAGAAGAGGGGAATCAGAACTCTTTTATTTAAATGTTTCAAATCACAGATTTAAGGAACAAAGTCAAGGTTAGTTTTGAGAAGTTCAGATCACTGATTTGAAACAAAGAAAGTATAATTCTCTGTTTGAATATTCAAATTTAATTAAGAAGAAACTGAAGTCAGAGTCCGTGTGGGAAAACTAAACCTCAAAGGTCTGTGTTGGAAAACTAAAATCAGAGCTCTGTATTGGAGAAACTTAAGTTATAATTCTTCACTGGAGAAACAGAAGTTAAAGTTCTTTATTTTACGGATAGAAGTTAAAGTTCTTTATTTTACGAGATAGAAGTTAAGTTATAGTTCTTTATTTTACGAAATAGAAGTTATATGGCCTGTACAGAAGAGAGAAGTTATGGTTCTTATTGTAGAAACAGAAGTTATAGTTCTTATT
>NC_134828.1:113275057-113314381 GCF_004210375.1 Tachypleus tridentatus
TTTCCTTTAAGATGACATCAAAATACTGATTGCTTCCTACCATCCTGTATGTCTTTCCTCACAGGAAACATTTCTGAAACATGCCGATACAGTCACCTTTTGGCAGTTTTTCTTTGTACAGAAATGACAGGCTGTATGATGGACAAGTCCATGGAGGGGTGGCACTGTTGGTTGATCAGCATGTGCCCACCCTGTCTTTGTCACTCAACACATCCTTGGAGGCTGAAGCCATCCGTGGTTTTCTTGGGTCATACCAACACTGTTTGTTTTCCCTACCTGTCACCTGGAAAGGCGTGATGATCAATTAGACCTTAATGCTTTCATTGAACAGTTGACGTCACCCTTTTTAATCCTGGGGGACTTTTATGGACATCATCCCCTCTGGGGAAGTGCTGTTATTGATAGGAGGGGCCACTCTGTAGAGTATATTCTCTCTGATCACAACCTTTCTCTTTTCAATACTTGTTCTTCTACTTATTTTCATACACCCTAGTCAATCCTTTACTGCTATTGATCTCTCAGTTTGATCCACTTCATTATTCTCCCATTTTTCATGGAGGGTTGACAATAATCTACGAGGCAGTTATTTTCCTGTAATTTTGAGAGAGACTGGCCGTGGTCGATGCCACCCAACCTGTGTGCCCTGGTGGAAGCTGGACCAGGCAGACTGGCTTCACTTCACTGATTTTGCAGAACTTGATCCTGCAAATTTTTTAATGGACAGGAGATTTCGAGTTCATGTGGGTTTGACACTTTCTCATTATTTTCTACAGGAGCTTTGAGTACCTCAGGGCTGTGTTTTGAGTGTTACACTTTTCAGTATAAAATTTAATTCCATCACTGAACAACTCCCTCTCACTGTTGCAAATGGGCTCTATGTCACGACTTTCACATCTCATGTCAGTCGTCAAACATGAGGTATATTGAGCGGCAGCTACAGACTTCCCTCAATCGTTTACTGAAATGTGCCAAGGCAAACGGCTTTAACTTCTCTCTCTGTAAAACTGTTTGCATGCACTTTTGCCACCAACAGGGTATTCACCGTGATCTTGAACTCTGTATCAGTGAAGTTGTGCTGCCTGTGGTCGCTGAGACCAAGTTCTTGGAACTTATCTTTGAACGAACACTGACCTTTATGCTACACATTAAGCAGCTCGGGTCAAATGTACAAGAGCACTGAACATCCTCCGTGTACTCTCTACCACCACTTGGGGAGCAGATCGATGTTCTGTGCTAAAGATATATCGTGCTCTTATTTGATCGAAACTTGACTATAGATCACTGGTCTATGGCTTTGCCAGACTCTCGCCTTAAAGATGCTGGACCACAAGGACTTGACTCTGCACTGGGGCTTTCCACACCTCCTCAGTTCAGAGCTTATACATTGAGTCCTAAAGAACCTTCTTTGCATTTTCACTGTTTGCAACTGTCTTTACTATATGCTTTGAAACTTTGTTCCTTATCAAAGCATCCCACCTGCAGTTGTGTTTTCCTTTCTCGGTGGGCCATACTTTTCAGGACAGGCGATCTACCATTGCTCATTTTGGCCTTTGGCCCAGGGTGCAGTTGGATGAATTGGGTCTGTCCTTGGATAACATTGCAGTATCCACTGGTCAGCCCATCCCACCATGGCTTATTACAGCCCCAAATGTGATCTTTCTTTAAGTCATCTGAGAAAAGCATACACTACAGATTGGAAGTAACGTCTTCTGTTTGTTTGCTGAACATCTTTCAAACCATCCTTCCATTCCCATTTATATACAGATGGTTTGAAATCAGATGACTCTGTGGGCTTTGTTGTTGTTTGTTGTGGTTCAGTGGTTCCTCACAGGATCCTTTCTATAGTTTCTGTGTTCACTGCCAAATTGTATGCCATTTTGCCTGCCCTGGTTCATGTAGAAGCTATGCAGTACACGAACTGTACTATTTATAGCTATTAAACTTAGTTCTCTACTTGCCCTAGAATCGCTTTACTTTAGTTCTCACCATGCTTTCATCGATATTCAAAACTGACTGGCCCATTTTTCTTTCTCATCCACTTCTATCCAGTTTTTCTGGATACTGGGCCACGTTGGTATTCGTGGGAATGAGCTTGCCGACACTGCAGCTAAATCTATCTGCTCTGGCACTATCACTGCTGTGCCTGTTCCATACATGGACTGTGGTCCTGTATTCAAGGCTCGGCTGTGTGCCAGCTGGCAGTCGACTTGGAGTGAGCAATGCGAAAACAAGCTTTTCCAAATAAAACCCTATATTGTACTTTGGCCGTCTTGCTTTCATAAGGATCGGAAAGAGGAAGTTGTTCTAACTAGACTATGCATTGGCCAGAGTTTTTTAACTCATCGTTTTCTTTTATCTGAAACTGATTCACCAGTGTGTAGTCTGTGTAACACTCAGATCACAATAAGCCACATTTTACTTTCTTGCCATCGTTACAACTCAATCATGGCACCATTTTAAACATGTTCTGTCTCATGATTTGTATTTGTCCATAACGTTAGACAGTGTTATAGGTGATGGTGACACTGTCCACCTTGGTAAAATTTTTAGTTTTTTAAAGACCATTAATCATTTTAATGCCATTTAAGTTTTTTAATTTATACATTAAACCTTTTGTAATGTGATTCACTTTTAAGAATCACAGTCTCTCTAGTTTGATTAGAAATTTTAAAATGGCCATGACATTAAATAACTCGACATCAGGAATGGAAAAGCCAACTTCAGGTGACTAATGCTGCTGTTTGAACTACCCATTAGTCATTCTGGCAAGTTATTGTTAAAATTTTGCTATACATCTTTTAAAACATTTATTACTTTTTGAAAATGTCCATAATGTTACATAACTTGGAACCAGGACTGGAAAGGCCAACTTCAGGTGACTGATGGTGGTTTTTTGTACTTACTTGTTAGTCTTCTTGGTGGATTATGATAATTACAGTTATGCTACAGAAAGTTGTTTATGACTTCTCTTACTGTAGTTTTTCTCTTAATGTTGTAGACTAGATGTAAACACTGTTTTTATGCTCTTTATGTTTTTTTTTAAACTGTGTTGTTTTACCTTAATTTCCTTTTATGAATTTTACTACATTTACTTTAATTTTACCTTTTTAAGAGAAGTTGTGTGGTCCCCACTTGCGCACTTCCATTCAGTTTCAAAACATGAATGATCATTTCTCTACAGACACTTTTTGCGTGGGTCTTTTGTTGTATCTTACATCAGTCTATCTGTCATCACAATGTGGGATTCTAGTTACTGTGTGAGAAGACATATGTATCATCACAGAAGCTGTAATTTTGTTACACTGAAAATTGATTTCCAATAGATACTTAACATCTGTTACACACTTACTACCATTCCTCGCTACTTCTGGAGGTGTTCTTTTCTTGATTTTAAGGTTCTCATAAAGTAGGATAGAGAGAATCAGATGCTCTAGGAGAGCATGCTGCTGTTGGTGGAGAGTTTGTGGAGCATAAAGGCTTTTTGATGCATTAGAGGGACAGTGGAAGATTGAGAACAGCTATCATATGACAAGAGGCATCCAACAGAAATGTATTTTCAGTGTAAGAAAATTATACCTTTATCAATTTTCTCTTTTGTTTCAACATTAACTGTTACTATTTCCGATTCCTGATGAAAGACACAGAGAAAGTTAGCTACTTTATTTAGATTTGGCATCTGAGGTTTGTATCTTCAAATCTCAATACCTTTAATATTTACATCTGTATTTTTAGTTTTATTTTCTTTTGTTTTAGCTTCTGAGTGTTATTCTAAATGTTAGAGCACATTCAGCTATGTACCATTATCTTGGTTGGACTTTCTTTATTGTTTTATCATGTGTCAGTAACTAGCTGCTAAGGGGGTTAACATGGAGACTTCCTCACCAGTTCTGCAATCCCTCTGAAGAGAGTTTGAGTGGGCAGAAAAGTGAGGTGGGAGGAAGTGGGGAGGGGAGTGTCCATGTTGGTGTATTGCATGTCAACCGTCTTGTATAATATGCAAATTTCCTGAAGGTTTAGCTAATTGAAAGGGGCTGAGTGTTCTCTTCCAACAAAAGGACATAACCTTCATCTCTGTTCCTGTGGTGTGAGTAAACATACAAAATAACAAACTGTACAGTCTGACCACTGCCCTACTCACACTAAAACTTGTGTTCCACTGATCTGTTGTATGAAAATACTTGGCTCATCATGTACATTTCTGCCTTGCCCTTGAGACATTAGTTTTACTTTTTCCTACTTCCATTTGAGCAAAGAGTATACCTACATGAGACACGTTTCCCGTGAGTGTTTTACCTTTGATGAACCCACACTGTAAGATATCATTCTGAATGGGTTTCTCCTTTAGTGACCTTTTTGAAAGAAGCTCAATTAGGCTCGTACAGTTGCAGAGATGCCAACTATTTCAAATGACTGAGCATAATGATTATAGACAGATCCCTTTCACAGTTTTAGTCCTTTTAGATTTGCCAGAAACAAGACAATCTGGTGAACGAGGCCTCTTTTTTTCCATCTTGTTAACGATCACATTGGTGTTTCTATGCCACTTAGAAAACGAGAAATACCCATCTACGCGAGCACTGATTGACTGACAAGCACTGATGACGTAACTGTGGATTCCCCCACATATCCATTATGGAGAAGCATCGCACTCAAACTATTGGTAGGCGTCAGAGATACAAATATTTTTTATTATTTCAAGCACAAACATGATTATCGCAAGTAGCCATTTGGACTATGTCTTTTATTTATTACCAAAAGAAATCTCACTAGAAATTTTCTTTTCACCTCTTTAAAGCCCTGAGGGAACAATTTATCACTTTATTGTATAGGTCTATATAATATATAATAATTTGGGAGCTGCAACAAGTCGTAATATTTGTCTGTATGAGCATATGGTTGTAATGTATACACCAAAATCGTAATGATTACACTCAAATTATAATGGTTGGCATCTCTGCAGTTGCACCAGTTCCTCCACAATATTTATTGTATTCAAATACTTTCTACTTTTGTAATTCTGTTACTCCTGTGCATTACAGTGATGTAGAATGAATTATTGTATTAACTGGGTTGGATATTAACTGTGTGTTTTCTTATATTTGACTTTAGAACCATGATATTTTGATTTTCTTTCTTCATCATCTGGAAAAAAATTGTTTTGTCTCTCTCTTTCTTGTATTTAGTGTTATTATTTAAGCATGGTGTGATAAGGAATGCTAGACTGTTTATGTTAGACCTTATATATTTTGGTTATATATCATTCCCATGTTCTTTGTAGCTGTTTTGACCTTTAAGGATAGTAACATCCAAATTTTACAGTATATGTTCTGGTGAGTTTGGTCATTAAAATAACACCAGTATTGTAGTTAATGTATGTAGTGAAGGATCGTTGACTGAAGGCCCAGCATGGCCAGGTGGTTAAGGCACTTGACTCGCAATTCGAGGGTCGCAGGTTCGAATCACCGTCACACCAAACATGCTCGCTCTTTCAGCTGTGGGGGCGTTATAGTGTGACAGTCAATCCAACTATTCGTTGGTGATAGAGTATCCCAAGAGTTGACAGTGGGTGGTGATGACTAACTGTCTTCCCTCTAGGCTTACACTGATAAATTAGGGATGGCTAGCACAGACAGACCTCGTAGCTTTGCGAGAAATTCAAAACAAACCAAAAAATCATTAACTGAAAACTTTCTATAACAATACAGAATTGACAGAAACTTTGTAGTTTACCTTCATGTGAAGTGGTTTTTGAAGCATTTTTAATTTTAGCTACAGCAATAAAAGTGTGGCCTGTTAACAGAATAAATTGGAATGTAGTGCAAAAGTTTAGTACTTATTTAAGTACATTGTATTATTGAAATATAAACTTATTCAAAAGTTTGTAATGAAATAATTTTTAACTGGTTCGATATGATCATAAAAAATAGGGAGAAATCACAGAAAACTTTGTACCTTTCACTACACATATAGTGAAACAGATTGGAATCAAATGTTTCCTTTAGGATTAATGTTTACTTGGTTGTAATTAACAATAAGTCTCATTAGCCAGTAGTTTAGGTTATGAACCATGCTTATATATGCATGTTTTGTTGTTACTATAGAGTTCCAAATAATTGTACATGTACAATTATCTATATTCAGGCACTTTTCGACCATGTATAGTATTTATTCAGGATTGTACGATTATTAAATTTTGGCTGACTAGGTAGGGAATTTGCTGGTATTCTTACTTGAGAGATATCTTGGCTACCTTGCTTCCCTGGCAAACCTGTGAGTGTTGCTTATGTTAATCATTGCAGACCAAGCAGTAGTGGGCTATGTCGTGACCTGTCGAGGGTCGTTTTGTTGCTGTGAAGTAGCCTATTTGAAACTCAAAGTAAAACGGTTTGCTTAGATGGTTGATAAAATTAACATTAAAGCTCATTTGTTCTATTATCAGCAAAGATTCAATTTAAAATAACGTGTTCACATTTTTTACTTTGTCACCTTTTCATAGCCAACCATTCGAAAGTCGCATGACGCCAAGTATGGACGGAGGGAACCCTCAATTTTTATTATTCAGAACTGTACCACTCTGTGCTATTGTTCAGGACCTTACTGTTATTCGGAACTGTATGGTGTTGTTTTTTTTATATTTGTCCAGTATAATGTATTCTCAGACCTGTATGATACTTTATAGTAACCTTCTTTTTATTGTGGTTGCAGGTTCATACGAGAATATACCAAAGGAATAGAAAGTGAGTGGATTATCAATTGTCTAAATCACTTCAAACCTAGCAACCTTGGATAAATGAAAACAACTTTAGTTTCTTTGTATAGTTTATGTAATTTGTTTTAAACATTTGAGCTGGTTGTATCAGAAGAAGGATTTTGTGGTAATACTAGATTATGTTAGTGTAAAGAAGTTGATGGAACTTTTTAAGCAACAAATGCCCATTTTAATATAAATAAACAAAGTTATTTGGATTTTTGTTGTTTTTATTTTAGAAATTACAACTTTGGTACAATACAAATTTTTGTATGACTAATCTTTTTTTTTTCAGATTATAATCATGTTTTATGTGATTTATATTGTAATTAAATAAAATCTATGTAAATATATACTAAAAAAATATTTCTTTAATTAGACCTAACACTTGTTATACAACTAAGATATTTACAAAATCATGTTGGCATAACTTAATTTTTATGCAAGTTAAAAATACTGATGTTCCCACACAGGTAAGATGTAGATATTTATAATTGACTTCAGTGATTTTTATCTTTATAAGGAGGGTATTTCAAATGATGTTAAAACCTTCAGGTCGCTGTTGTTTATTCTTTTTGAATGTTTATGTTGGTAATGTTAAATATTTGCTTGCCTCTGCTTGTGTTCAAGTAAATCTAATTAATCAGTTGACTAATTATGAAGAGTGCAGATGCCAGTGATCTATCTTGTGTGATATTATCACTGTGACTCTTTTGTCCTTTAAGGAAAGTGAAGTCCAAATTTTACAAATCTTGTTTATATTCTAGTGAGTTTGGTCATTAATGTGACACAAGTATTGTAGCTTTTGGAAATGAAAACATCCTACTTTTGTAAATTCTTTCTTATGTTCCACTGAGTCTAATCATTACTGTAACATTATTATGGCTGTTTAATCCTTTTGGGAAAACAGGAGCCCAGATTTTGCTGTCTTATGGAACATCAAGTCTGATCAGTAGTTTGGTTGTAATATTTGGAAAGTACAGGGACATTAAGTTTATAGAGAATGATAGCTCCTCTCAAAGGATACCAGAAAGAGGACATTGTTATAAAAGTGGGAAACCTAATCATGAAAACCAATAATGTGGGGAATCTACAGCTGTTTAGACACTAAAGATGAGTCTTTGAGCCCAACCTGATGAAAGGAACAACCAGGGCTGACCATACACAGGAAAAAAGTAAGTAGTCGGCCTTATGTTTCAAAATGGAGCTGGGAAAACCTCATCTGTTTCAAGTGAGATAAATTCATGATTTGAAGAACCTCTGGAAGACTTGCAGAATATTGGCTGACATTGATTCCACCTACAGTGTTTTTTTACTTGATTTGATAAAGAAAGGTGTGAAACTGCATCCAGATATGAACTTGCAAACAGTAAATGGACATACAGTTCCAGTAAGAAAATAAGGATTCATAATTATCCATTTATTTCTTCACAATCATTGTTCCTCTTGTTTCTTCTGCCTTTGAGATTTTGTGAATGTCATTAGAGTCTCATTTAAGACACATTTTGACATGATGCAATCATGATGTAACAGTAGTTCTTGTGCAGTAAATCTTCTGTAAGTACATCTACTTGAAGTTAACTTTATTCTTATTCTCGACTATGTCTTTAATGGATGTTCACTTAAATGTAAACTATCAATTTTATTAGATTTGTGATGTCTTTAATTTGTTGTAACTTTAATTTAAAGCTACAGCTCCTTAAAATAACTAAAATAAAGCCAAATCTTTATCTGTAGAATTACTCAACTATGAATTTTTAAATGACATTGACTAGTACCTTTTACAGAGTTTCTTGGTGATGTTACTGACACTGTTCTTTCCATATATTTGTCCATATGGGGTTCATTAACTGTTGAAGATACTACTGCCATAGTTCACTGTGTTGCATGTTCTTTGCTACCTTCCATGCCTCGTTTCTTTGTCCCTATGTAATAAGTGAATTCTACTTTTTCTGAATTTTACCACATAGATGATGACTTGATTGGCCATTACCACCTTCTAGGTGTGTGCTAGTCTCCTCTGTATATGTTATGAAAAATCTTGTTGTCCCAAATCCACTAGTGTTCATTACCTTGTCTTTTGATTCTTGTCATTCCTCAATATGTGACTCATTCTAAGAATTGTTTGTTTCTTTTTTGTCTTTTTCCAGGCATACATTTCCATGTTGGCACATTCATGTATTAACCTCATTCCCACTGTCAAGTGTCATGTCTTCCTTGACTTCAGGATTCCTTTGTCATGGCTTATGGCCATTCCTCTTTTCATTATTGGATTTTATAATGAACCTTCCACTTCTCTCTTTTCCAATTTTTCATCCCTCTATTTTTTCTTGCCATCCTTCTTCCTGTTGGGTTATCTGATGTATGTTCTGTCAGTGATTTCTTCCCCTTGTATCCAATGTGGGCACATCTGTTTCTGTTGCAGGCCTCTGGACACCTTTTATAGCCTACCAGTGGGTAATTCAGGTTCTAACACGTTTTTCTTTTATTTGTCATCTATTCCTTATCTGTCCACTTTTCTTGTTCCTTTTTTTTTTCCTACCAGTTTTTTCTTTTCTTCATATTGAGGCTTTAGTATAAGATTTTTTTTGGACGTGAATGCCATAAGGAGGGTCACTTGTTCCTCTCCATGATTTTATTCTCATCTTGTTATCCTCCAAGAAACCAGGCATCATGTTATCAACCTGTCATCTCTCAATGACTATCTCGTGGTTCCTTATTTCAAGATGTTGGACCCTATTTCCTGGATTATGGATAGCCAAGGTTGACATCTCAGATGCCTTTGTGCACGTTATAACCTTCTTCTCTTCGTCTTTTATTTGTTCAGTAGGATAAGGTGTACACGTTTCAGGCTTTACCCTTTGGCTTAACTTAGTTTTTTTATGTTTTCATCCAAGTCATGAGAGCATTTACTCTGTACATCCACAGTTTTGGACTTTGATTCCATCAACTGGCTTCTACTCACCTCTTCCAATGCATTCTTCTGGACCATGTCTGCAGCTTGTCTCAGTTAGTTGGCTACGTTTGTTTAGTTATTCCTGACATTGACTCAATATTCGATCTACCTTAGAATATTTTTTAGTTCACAATTCAGATGCAGCTTTTATGCTTTTGTCTGATAGACATGAAATATCTAGTCACCTTGGTTCTTACTTCTCCTATACATTCTCTGCAAGAAGTTCTTTCTGTCTCTTTTGGGGTCTCATCTGTTGAACATCTTGTCTCTCAAGACCAGGCTCATATGAGGCATTTGAAAGGAGTAGGGGCAAGTCTCTGGATAACACTATTGTTTCATGGGTATGGTGTTCTAGGGACCATACCTTTATGTTTGACAAATCAAGTTGAGAGAAGGCAGTTTTCACCTCGTAGAATGGAGGTGTGTTCTGTCAAAAGGCTCACATGAGGCATTTGAAAGGAGTAGGGGCAAGTCTCTGGATAACACTATTGTTTCATGGGTATGGTGTTCTAGGGACCATACCTTTATGTTTGACAAATCAAGTTGAGAGAAGGCAGTTTTCACCTCGTAGAATGGAGGTGTGTTCTGTCAAAAGGTGAGTTTTCTGAGATGCAGAAAATCCACCAATGATTAGAATTGACAAATAGTAAGAAATCTGCAAGAGGTAAGAGGATTTCTTAGGCTTTGCTGTTATTAGTGTCACTTTATTAAAACTCTTTCTGATATAACTTCTAAAAAAATTGCTTAAAAAGCCAAATAAGTTTTATTGGGCTATTGGTTGTGAACAAGTATTCAACAAACTGAAGAATGAAGTGACCACTATTCAAGTATTGGTATACCCAGTTCTAAAAGATCCACTCATTTTAAATACAGATAGTAGCAGTTATGTTGTAATAGTAGTTTTGTCAGAAGAACACTGAAGAGAATATGTGATTGCTTATTATAGCAAGGCAATGAATGCCATAGAAGTGTAGTACATCTGAAAAGGAGCCACTTTCACCTTTATCTATGTAGGCATATCATTCATCATCAAAGTGGTAAGATTTTAGAACAAAATATGATGTTTCCAGAAACTTAAGAAATATAATTTTAGTGTGTATTCCTCTGGTTTGAACTCTTGGAATTTGGATACGGTATCCCAAGTACCATATGTGAACAACAGTGTAAAACACTAAGTATGGAGAAACACAGGATAAAACATTACCCACCTGAAGTATAGCACAGTGTATTTTAATATCCAGTTAATGTGGTCCAATATTCAACTGGAAACTGCTGAGGCAAGACATGTAAGTATTAAAGTAACAATTTAGTTACTTGATATTAGTCCAGAGAGACTCTCCTGTCAAACAGTAACTCCACACACAGTTTGAAAAACAGAAGTTGTTTTTGGCACTTTTGGGTACTTGTGCTCAGAAGAGGGTTTATTATGTTAGAAATGAGGGAATACCAGTGGACAGGAACAGCTACAGTTGATATTTTTTCAATCTAAATTCCAATTCATTTTTTCATCTCCACAATGTTCCAGTGGCTTGAAACGTAGGTGTGAAGAAGGCACTGGAGAGAGTAAGAGACCATTTTTACTGACTTGGTTGCCAGGTGCCGTGAAGAATTGGTGTGAAATATGTGAAAAGATCCATGAGAAACAAGAAGAAGAAACAAAATAAGATAGTTGTCATGACCCTTCTTAAGTACAGACCACAGAGCAGCAGTTGGTTGTTCCTATTCAGGAAACAATCTAACAAGGACAACTGCCAAAGAATGTGTGTGCTTATATAATATCTCTCAGATTAAGGAGGAACTTTGAATCAGACTTGTTTATAAAAACGTATTGGAACCTTAGTATTAAAAACATAGGGTACGATATCTTCAGGCCCAGCATAGCCATGTGGTTAAGGCACTCAACTCATAATTCGAGAATCACTGGTTTGAATCCCCGTCACGCCAAATATGCTCGCCCTTTCAGCCGTAGGGGCATTATAAGTTATGACCAATCCCACTATTCATTGGTAAAAGAGTAGCCCAAGAGTTGGCGGTGGATGGTGAGGACTAGCTACCTTCCCTCTGGTCTTACACTGCTAAATTAGGAACGGCTAGCACAGATAGCCCTCGTGTAACTTTGCGTGAAATTCAAAAAAACAAACAAACTCTTTGAAACCTAAGAATGGTCGTAACATCGAGATAACGCCCAATCGATCATTGGCTGACCCAGCTGTCTGCATTCTTGCACAACAAGCAACATTACAGTAATGTTACTTATGGGCAAAAATAGGTAGTATCTACAGATAATAAAAGAAAGGGAATTATGATAAAATCAACTTCATGGTTTTCTTGATCATATCTCGTGTAAAACCTGCGGGCCTGACGAGAGGGGGGTCAAGGGGGCTACAGTCCCGGGGTCAATTAGGGGGTACCGGCGAAATATGGAATAAAGAATAATGCATTCTCATCTTCATAATATACTTAAGGGAAAATCGCAGTACTGCGGGAAATCGATTTGTCTCAAAAAATACCTTTTTATACAAAAAATATAAATTCTCAACACATTTGATTTCCGCCCACCAGAAAAATTGTTCGTTACCTGTGAATTTATGAATATTTCAAAAAGGGGCCCGGTGACAAAATAGCCCGGCCTGCTTCTCGACGCCCCTGAAAACCTGCACATATAAAGAATTAAGAATAGTTTCAGAATAAATACTATAAAAATATAGGAAGACAAATATATGACACGTTCATATACTACATAACTGTACGCTATCTGTTTGCGTTTTCTTTACATTTAACTGACATGCTTTAATAGAAAGAATAAAGAAAGGCGCACTGGAAAGACGCCTGCATTGTATATGAATATAAAATGAATTTTTGTCTTCATATAGAAGAATATTTTTTCTTAATTTTAATTTTATATTCTTGTAATATAGTATGGTAAATAAAGCCATTAAAGTCAGTTTTATTCTAGCTGCTTTTACTCGTTTGTTATTATCGAGTGTGAAGTACACGTTCCGTGTTTGTTGTTTTGAATTTCTCGCAAAGCTAGACGAAGGCTATCTGCGCTAGCCGCCCCTAATTTAACAGTGTAAAACGAGAGGGAAGGCAGCTAGTCATCACTACACACCGCCAACTCTTGGGCTACTCCTTTACCAACGAAAAGTGGGATTGGCTATAACATTATAATGTCCCCACGGCTGAAAGGGGCGAGCATGTTTAGTGCGACGGCAATTCGAACCCGCGACCCTCAGATTACGAGTCGAACGCCTTAACCCACCTGGCCATGCCGGTCCGCGTGTGTGTGTGGTTTTGCTAGAATATTGTACAGAAATGAACACAGCAATATCCATCATCCCTCACTAGTTCAGATGAAATTAAAAGATTATAACCTTAATAACGTTTCAAGACGAATGATAAGTCATAAGAGTGGCACTAATTGCTCTGGGTAACTATATTTCTTGCAAGTTAAAAGTCTTTGCATTTAGTCATGTAGATAAATCTGAAACTGAACAGACAGAAAAGTTCCAGTAAAAACACTATGAATAAAGTTAGTATGCAAATCGTTTTGTTTTACACGTGATATAATAAACATTGCTTTTTTAATGTCTCACTGTGTATCCAGTCTCATTATTTCATTCATTCTCGTGACTGAATTACTCAGAAATAAAACATTACGTCGTAATAAGTATCGTGAACGAATTTCTTGTAACCGAACTATCCTATATCATTGCTTTTGGCCTAATACAGTTTTACATGGATATGCCAGAACGTGAAACAAGTTATTCAAAATAAATACTCTTTTTTTGATTATTATTATAAAGATTTTGTATGAGAGTCCTTTAGTGGGAAAGTAAGGAATTTTGGATTACGTGAATGAAGATACTCAGAAGTTGTCAAAGTATGTGTAAATGGTCGTTCAAATACGGCATCCAACTGTGTTTTTTTTTTTTTTTTGATTTGCATAGTTGTTGCTTTTTACGAAAATTCTCGGAAACTTAATAGTAGGGATATTTTGAGAAATTTCATAATTAAGGGAAAGTTATTAAAGTTATATACCTGTGTATTAGGTATAGAATTAGTAACCACAGAAAGCTAACTAGCCATCATGTCCAAAATACGCAGCTCTCTCACAGGGCCGACTCATGCCTCATATTGTAATATGTATAAGAAATAGTTTATTATAAATGACGTTTTAACAACCATTTCTACTTCAGAAACTTATGTAATAAAGCCTTATAATTTTTTGTACTGCTTTCCACAGCTGTTTATTGCAAGGACTCGAAAGGATTGCGTTATTTTAATATGCTTTCAAATCAAAATTTCTACTTACGAATTACAAATTAAAGACAGAAAGGTAAAATATCAGTTGATTGGCTTTCGGTATTGTTATTCAAGTAGGGTAGAATGCGCATGCACCATGAAACATAAGTTGACATCGTAATGGTTTCGAAACTATTTTATTGTGAGGTGTATGATGGTTGTTCACTAAAACACACACACATATTACTACGTGTTGGATAAAATTTTAATTCATGAATGTACACAATTTATATTATGTTCAAATCACACAGTACGCAGCAGAAAAGTGTGTTTAAAGTTATTGTGCCATACTGAGGACATGAGATCCATGGCTTATGCCTCGTTACCCCTGAAAGTAACATCTGAGTTCTGTACCTAAGAACCATGTGATGACAGCCCAAGAGCTGGTAATAACTAATGCCTTCCCTGTAGTCTAGTGCTTCAAAATTAAGGGCAACTGGAGCAAATAACCCTCGAGAAGCTTTACTCGAAACATACTAAGAACAAATTCCAGGTAATCCGAAATGCTACCGGAGAAAGCAGATACAAAGTCCAAAAATAAATGACCATTAACGTCGTCCCGAGGAACGTCTAAAAATACCTCAGATGTTTAAATGGAACACACGGTCTAAAGTGTGTAAGTAGCCCACGAAATAAGGTCAGTCAGTACTGCCTAAAGGAGGAGATTTGTATGTGAAAATCTCTAATTGCTCTATAAGTCATTTTGTTGAAACATTCCAGAAAACTCCGTAAAGTAAACAGTTATGTTTTTAAGTTAAGACGGAAAGAAAATATACTATGGCTGTACCTTTCGTTTCTAACATAACCAGAATATCAATACGACAGTGTTTTATAGGGCTGTACCTTTCGTTTCTAACATAACCAGAATATCAATACGACAGTGTTTTATAGGGCTGTACCTTTCGGTTCTAACATAACCAGAATATCAATACGACAGTGTTTTATAGGGCTGTACCTTTTGTTTCTAACATAACCAGAATATCAATACGATAGTGTTTTATAGGGTTGTACCTTGTGTTTCTAACATAACCAGAATATCAATACGACAATGTTTTATAGGGCTGTACCTTTTGTTTCTAACATAACCAGAATATCAATACGACAGTGTTTTATAGGGCTGTACCTTTCGGTTCTAACATAACCAGAATATCAATACGACAGTGTTTTATAGGGCTGTACCTTTCGGTTCTAACATGACCAGAATATCAATACGACAGTGTTTTATAGGGCTGTACCTTTCGGTTCTAACATAACCAGAATATCAATACGACAGTGTTTTATAGGGCTGTACCTTTTGTTTCTAACATAACGAGAATATCAATACGACAGTGTTTTATAGGGTTGTACCTTGTGTTTCTAACATAACCAGAATATCAATACGACAATGTTTTATAGGGCTGTACCTTTCGGTTCTAACATAACCAGAATATCAATACGACAGTGTTTTATAGGGCTGTACCTTTTGGTTCTAACATAACCAGAATATCAATACGACAGTGTTTTATAGGGTTGTACCTTTTGTTTCTAACATAACCAGAATATCAATACGACAGTGTTTTATAGGGTTGTACCTTTCGTTTCTAACATAACCAGAATATCAATACGACATTGTTTTATAGGGTTGTGCCTTTCGTTTCTAACATAACCAGAATATCAATACGACAGTGTTTTATAGGGCTGTACCTTGTGTTTCTAACATAACCAGAATATCAATACGACATTGTTTTATAGGGCTGTACCTTGTGTTTCTAACATAACCAGAATATCAATACGACAGTGTTTTATAGGGTTGTACCTTTTGTTTCTAACATAACCAGAATATCAATACGACAGTGTTTTATAGGGCTGTACCTTGTGTTTCTAACATAACCAGAATATCAATACGACATTGTTTTATAGGGCTGTACCTTTTGTTTCTAACATAACCAGAATATCAATACGACATTGTTTTATAGGGCTGTACCTTGTGTTTCTAATATAACCAGAATATCAATACGATAGTGTTTTATATGGTTGTACCATTGTTTTAGCAGCTGAAGCATCTTCATTATTATCTTTTCTTTTTAATTTTGAGAAGAATTTTGGACTTTGAATTTCATGTATTGTGATAACTCTGTTTGTTGGATAAGTAAGTGATATTACTTTGTTGTATTATAATTTTTTAATATCTAATTCTTTAGAATATATATATTTTAGTACATCGGTAAGTCTATAGGATTATAACGCAAAACAACAACAACAAAAAACGGTTTTAGACATTCATACTGGGCAAAATTGGAATATGCTGTTGTATTGCTTTGTGCTTAATATAAAAAAAAAAAATCTATCAAACAAACAAAATTTCTGCACGCACATTTTCAACACTAATATCCAGAATTACTGCTCAGGAAGATACCAGTTAATAAGCTGAATATTTATTTGAAAACAAAGTCGTTTTGAACATGTCGTACGTAATGGGAACCCGCTATGTGTTACTATATACTTTTCGCTATATAGATGAAGTTTTACATTTTCTAAACTTAACAAACGTGACGTGAGTGTGTAATTTATTTTAGCGCGCAAAATGTATAATTTAATTCAGGCATTTGATAAATATATTTCATTTTTATATCTTGTATAATCAGCCTCGCTAATGAGAGTAGTGGTAGCGGAAGGACCTAGGATCCTGGGCGAATGAAATCTAGAATTGTCGTGAAACCTGCAAAGCATCTTTAGACTCTGTCATATATTCCACCTTTACTTGCATGTAGACGCTTGATACATTAAGAACGATTGAATTATGAATTTGAGTAATAAGTAATGTGTATGTGGTTCTTTATAGGTTTAAATTACGTTTATAATTACTTCATTAACGTTTTTACGTTTATGCTAGGAGCTATAAACGGCTACTGTTATGATTTTGCCTTGTTTACGAACTAGTTGCTGTTCTAATTTAGCTTTTGACTCTCCTCTGTATAATCTATCGAGGTAAGAGTCCTGAGGTAAGTTTTAAATTTATTTTATGAAAATTCAAATATCATTGACACAAAAACGTTTTATATCGTAAACAGTTATTAGGTAAAAAACACTTTATTTTAATGTCTTGTAAGTAAAATGTTTGGCAGTAGTATGTTAGGTGATACAAACCTTTTCTGTAGGCCTACGATATGTCAAACTTTACTGTATACTAGGCGATAATAAAAATACATTGTAATTTTTAGATTACTCGGTAAAATTTGTGATGTTATGTTGTAACTATAAGTTCCAGAAGAAGGCTAAAGGCTGAAAATTCGTGCTACTAATTAAATCATACTTTTTATTACCTTATATATGAGGGTGTTGATCACAAAATATTGTTGAAATAACCTAAAGATACATCTTTATTAGGCTTATGATGATCTAAGTATGTCGATACGTTCTCTGCTTTATCAATAAAAGTGACCTAAGATACATTTTTACTTCAAGTGGGTTTCTCTTCATCACGAATCGCGTAAAGGTACATCTTTATATATTTATTTATATATATAATAGACTATTTTATGGAAAAAAACTTTTAAAAGTGAACAAATATATCAGGCTGTTCGTCTATATACACGAACTAGGCTAATGTTTTTGTTGAGGGAGGCCCGTAAGTCTCTACCCATCCATGTGTTATTATGTTATATTCAATTACGCATGTATTACAAATTTGTTTCTCTTTTTCAGAGAAATATGACCGATGTAAGCCCATTTACACTTCAAGAGCGTATTGTGACAAGTACGTGGGTACATGAACGCAATAATACTGATGACACTCTGGATACAATAAGATATATGGATGGGTAGGGACTTACGGGCCACCCTGTACTTCAGTGTACATGCAAATTAACTATTAGTATTTATTACTACAGGAAACGGTGCTGGGAACTTGTCCCTTCCCCGAAACGTTTTGAAAATTGAATGCTGTGATATTGGATCTTGAGCCATTTTAACTACAAAACTCCATACACACAATGCGATGTATTGAACCAAAAGAAGCAATTTTAAATGCATATAGTTGTACATGCATGAAAAAGGGAGTAAAACCATGATCTGACCGACCTTACCACTTCCTACGGCCCTGATGTTGCTATTAGGTATCTTTTCACGTTCAGTCAAGCAGTGGGTTAGAAAGTCTAAATGATACTACTTATTTTATACAGTATTTTAGGTATCTCAATTCTTGCAATCTTGTAGGATTGTTTTAATTCCATTCTCTGTTTTGAATATATCTAGGTTTCATATAAAACGTGTCTGATAAAATCATTCCCTTTGTCTTTGTTTTGCTTCCTTTGTTTCTCTGTCGTTTCTCTGAGTGTAGATAATATCAGTTAATATCCTGTGATTTCACATGAAACTAGTACCAGGGCCTCAGAGAGTTATTCTGGGTCCTTGGGTAATCATGTTCATATGGGTCTCATAATATCAGTTAACTATTGAATGAAACTTCCCGAGTTTTCTTCATGGCAAAGTTTTTAATTCACTCTGAAAAGTCCATTTCACGAACCTTTGTACTGGTCCCCCCATGAACCCGAACCAGGGGGATAATTCTCCCGTTATCTGCCCTTATTGTCGGGGCTGCTTAGTACAACAGTTTGTGTAAGGACGTTGAAAATGTGGAAAAAAGTGACTATTCAGGATAGTTATACCCATAAGTATTTTTATCTTTTTGTGTTTTTTATCTTAATAAAAGTTGTGAAGTTTTGTTATTCTCTTCGTGACGTCACTCATTATTCCATTTTACTTCGCACAGAGTAATAAGATTTTTTCAGTATACTATGTGAACGATATCTTGGGCGAATCTCCTGTTATTTATCACATGCATCTGATATCGTTGTAAAGCTAATTCCGTTTCATTTGAATATCTAAACGAGGTAAATACATGTCTTCGTGCCATTCAATCCAATTCCCGGAGAAGAATTTCACTTTTGATATCTTTCCAAGATATAAAATTAGAAACACAAAAGCACATGTTCTGAGAAAAAATATTACTCTTCATCCATCTGGTGGATTCTGTGTGTTTTCAAATTCTGAGACAAATTTGGATATTTTCTCACCTGGAATAATGTGGAAAAGTTTGAAGATGATGTGAAGAGAGTCGAAAGGCTCAGTTACCAAGAGATGCTTTCCTCTTAATGTTTAGTTACCAAGAGATGATTTCCTCTTAATGTGTAGTTACCAAGAGATGTTTTCCTCTTAATGTTTAGTTACCAAGAGAAGCTTTTCTCTTAATGTTCAAGTTACCAAAAGATTCTTTCCTCTTAAGGCCCAATTATCAAGAGATGCTTTTCTCTTAAGGCTCAGTCACCAAGAGATGCTTTCCTCTCAAGGCCAGGTTACCAGGAGATGCTATCCTTTTAAGGCTCAGTTACCAAGAGATGCTTTCCTCTTAATGTTTAGTTACCAAGAATGCTTTCCTCTTAATGTTTAGTTACCAAGAGATGCTTTCCTCTTAATGTTTAGTTACCAAGAGATGCTTTCTCCTTAATGTTTAGTTACCAAGAGATGCTTTTTCTCTTAATGTTTAGTTACCAAGAGATGCTTTCCTCTTAAGGCCAGGTTACCAAGAGATGCTTTCCTCTTAATGTTTAATTACCAAGAGATGCTTTCCTCTTAATGTTTAGTTACCAAGAGATGCTTTCCTCTTAATGTTTAGTTACCAAGAGATGCTTTCCTCTTAATGTTTAGTTACCAAGAGATGCTTTCGTTTTAATGTTTAGTTACCAAGAGATGCTTTCGTTTTAATGTTTAGTTACCAAGAGATGCTTTCCTCTTAATGTTTAGTTACCAAGAGATGCTTTCCTCTTAATGTTTAGTTACCAAGAGATGCTTTCCTCTTAATGTTAAGGTACCAAGAGATGCTTTCCTCTTAATGTTTAGTTACCAAGAGATGCTTTTCTCTTAATGTTTAGTTACCAAGAGATGCTTTCCTCTTAATGTTTAGTTACCAAGAGATGCTTTCCTTTTAATGTTTAGTTACCAAGAGATGCTTTCCTCTTAATGTTTAGTTACCAAGAGATGTTTTCCTCTTAATGTTTAGGTACCAAGAAATGCTTTCCTCTTAATGTTTAGTTACCACAAGATGCTTTCCTCTTAATGTTTAGTTACCAAGAGATGTTTTCCTCTTAATGTTTAGTTACCAAGAGATGCTTTCGTTTTAATGTTTAGTTACCAAGAGATGCTTTCCTCTTAATGTTTAGTTACCAAGAGATGCTTTCCTCTTAATGTTTAGTTACCAAGAGATGCTTTCCTCTTAATGTTAAGGTACCAAGAGATGCTTTCCTCTTAATGTTTAGTTACCAAGAGATGCTTTTCTCTTAATGTTTAGTTACCAAGAGATGCTTTCCTCTTAATGTTTAGTTACCAAGAGATGCTTTCCTTTTAATGTTTAGTTACCAAGAGATGCTTTCCTCTTAATGTTTAGTTACCAAGAGATGTTTTCCTCTTAATGTTTAGGTACCAAGAAATGCTTTCCTCTTAATGTTTAGTTACCACAAGATGCTTTCCTCTTAATGTTTAGTTACCAAGAGATGCTTTCCTCTTAATGTTTAGTTACCAAGAGATGCTTTCCTTTTAATGTTTAGTTACCAAGAGATGCTTTCCTCTTAATGTTTAGTTACCAAGAGATGTTTTCCTCTTAATGTTTAGGTACCAAGAAATGCTTTCCTCTTAATGTTTAGTTACCACAAGATGCTTTCCTCTTCTTCGTGGTACCAGTTCCTTGATGATGATCAGGTCCGAGTACTGCTCCCTGTGTGACAATAAATTCGGCGCCCCCCTTTTACCCATTAGTACGTTTTGTTAATCTTTTGCACTACCCATAGTTAGGTTTTGCTTATGGATACACAAGCCCTTTTTAGAGGGGCAAGAATTTATCAATTTAATGTCCGAGATTTAATTGTGGAGGAGGGGGGAAAACGAAATTGTCAAGAAAAAAACAAACCTAACAGTACTTATAGTGGATTGTGTTCTTCTATGCGTAAATACGTTATTATTCTGTGAAAAAAATAAGTTATACCAAAGGAATATACTGTTTTTCCACAATACAATGTTTTTAATGGATGTTACATTTCTACTTTGAGTTGACATCATTCCAGGTGGGTCTGGCATGGCCAGGCGGTTAAGGCACTCGACTCGTAATCCGAAGGTCGCGGGTTCCAATCCCTGTCACACCAAATATGCTCGAACTTTCAACTGTGGGGGTATTATAATGTGATAGTCAATCCTACTATTCGTTGGTAAAAGCGCAGTTGGATCCTACACTGCCAAATTAGAGACGACTAGCAGAGATAACCCTCGTGAAGCTTTGCGCGAAATTCAAAACAATACCATTAATGTTGCTGTATTATTACTGCAGAAAGGTTTCTTTAAACAGATAATTTCATTACTTTTGTCTTAGCTTACTTAGCTACTCGTAGAACCAACTGATCCAGTATATGCTATTTTTAGTTTCAAAGAGTGTGACCACGAATAAAAAAAATTCTAGATATTAACCTAGTTCAAATTAATTACTTATTTTCGATTTAAAGATAGTTTTTATTTATAAATCGAGGCTGATGATACTGACCTAGTCCCATTTTGTGACTTAATATCATTTTCTCAATTCGAATCCCTCTATATACGTCACTCCAAAATTTACATTTTTTAAAAGAGGAATACCGAAACGTTAAAAGTATATCCTATGTCATGCAGCACCACCTGGCTACGAATGAGATTTAATCAACAAAATAAGGTAATTAGCGAGCCCGTGGTCCTATTGACCACATTTAAAGGGCAGGTATAATTTAAATGTAATTATTTAATTATTATTTTATAATTTTTAAGTTTAATGATCGTTGCCAATTTAAATTATTTAACCAATTCAAAACAGACCAAACCAATAATTCAAGGTGAATGGAACAGCAATGAAAACAACAACAATGACCCAAATGCTTGAATGTTTAAACAAACTTGCCATCACGTGCACACAACGATCACTTAAGTCACGTAATGCCCTCTTGTGAGTGGGCGATAACTTTACAGAATTCCAACGCTGCAATCTGGGGTTTGATTCAATATAATGGATAGAACTCAGATAGCCTAATATGTGGTTTTGAAATAAAATAAAGCAATTAACAAGAAAACAATTGTGTAACAAAATAAACAAAACGTTTGAAATGAAATTCTTAGCAAAATAATACGAGAAGAAGAGCAACAGACTGTTATTTCAAGGAATAACTTTACGTTAATACATATATTTAAATATAAAGAGGCCCTACACGAATGTACGAAAATGGATTCCAGTTTGTGAGATTGAAAGACAACAAAGATCAAAGTGCAAAGACGAATCAGCATGGTAATGTTATGAGGGTCTGGGATCACGTGACTATTTCAAGCCAAAAACTGCTAACGCTTCATCAGATGAATACTGATTACGCAGAAAACTTTAAACGCCATAAACAACTGCACTATTACCATATAAACATAATTCGCTTCCTTTTAAATCACAAAATCCACACGTATGTGGTATATATATAAGTACATACTTACACTGCCCCTGTATATGTATATTAGAGATGGACCAATAGGCACTCTAATAATGTACGTTGATATTATACAAACAAACTGATTACATGTATCTAAAGCCAAAGTAAACAGCATCCGAGCAAATAAGTTCACTGGTAGGTGTAATATTGTTTAAATATTAAATACAATGAAATGTAATAAATTATTATTATATGAAAAAACAAATGCAATGAAACCTGTACAGACAAACAGATGCTCGCCATGGCCAGGTGGTTAGGGCGCTCTAATCATAATCTGAAGGTCATGGGTTCGAATCTCCGTCACATCAAATCTTTCAGCTGTTGGGACGTTATAATGTTACGGTCAATCCCACTATTTCTTGGTAAAAAAGTAGCCCAAGAGTTGGCGGTGGGTGGTTGTGACTAGCTGCCTTCTCTCTAGTCTTACACTGCTGAATTAAGGATAGCCAGCGCAGATAGCCCTCGTGTAGCTTTGCGCAAAAATTCAAAACAAACAAATGTATAGGATAACATTTCGTTAAACGGAAAGTTATAAATACGTATATGAACTAATTCCATATAATTAATTTATTGATCAATTTTAATAATTAATGAGATATGTATCATTGGTTCCTTCCTACAATACAATCAGGGGCGTGAGATGATTTGTTTTGATGGGGAAGATAAATCATGAAAGGTGAGTTATAAAATAAAGATATGTGTACAGGACGGCCAATAAATATAAAATTAATTATGTGTAGTCAGTAACCATATTTAAGATTATGTACTTTTAATTAAAGATAAACACAAGACATATTGAGCAACTTATTTTATTTATTCGCCCCCCCTGTTATTTATATGTTAATTCTGTCCTCCTACTGATTGAATAAATTTACTACATCTTTATAGAAACTATCAGTCTTTATTTCCCAAAGAAGCTTTTTCTTAATAACGATTAACACTTGCAAGTCTTTCTTGTATATTTCTGGTGCAGCTGCGTATTCTTTTCAAAGAAAAGATAGAGCGCTCAGCTGAGGTACTGGTAACTGGAAGAGTCAAGGTTAACTCACACAACTGAGGTACTGGTAACTGGAAGAGTCAAGGTTAACTCACACAACTGAGGTACTGGTAACTGGAAGAGTCAAGGTTAACTCACAGAACTGAGGTACTGGTAACTGGAAGAGTCAAGGTTACCTCACACAACTGAGGTACTGGTGGCTGGAAGAGTCAAGGTTAACTTACACAACTGAGGTACTGGTGGCTGAAAGAGTCAAGGTTAACTCACACAACTGAGGTACTGGTGGCTGGAAGAGTCAAGGTTAACTCACAGAACTGAGGTACTGGTAACTGGAAGAGTCAAGGTTAACTCACAGAACTGAGGTACTGGTAACTGGAAGAGTCAAGGTTAACTCACAGAACTGAGGTACTGGTAACTGGAAGAGTCAAGGTTACCTCACACAACTGAGGTACTGGTGGCTGGAAGAGTCAAGGTTAACTTACACAACTGAGGTACTGGTGGCTGAAAGAGTCAAGGTTAACTCACACAACTGAGGTACTGGTGGCTGGAAGAGTCAAGGTTAACTCACACAACTGAGGTACTGGTAACTGGAAGAGTCAAGGTTAACTCACAGAACTGAGGTACTGGTAACTGGAAGAGTCAAGGTTACCTCACACAACTGAGGTACTGGTGGCTGGAAGAGTCGAGGTTAACTTACACAACTGAGGTACTGGTGGCTGAAAGAGTCAAGGTTAACTCACACAACTGAGGTACTGGTGGCTGGAAGAGTCAAGGTTAACTCACACAACTGAGGTACTGGTAACTGGAAGAGTCAAGGTTAACTCACACAACTGAGGTATTGGTAACTGGAAGAGTCAAGGTTAACTCACACAACTGAGGTACTGGTAACTGGAAGAGTCAAGGTTAACTCACACAACTGAGGTACTAGTGGCTGGAAGAGTCAAGGTTAACTCACACAACTGAGGTACTGGTAACTGGAAGAGTCAAGGTTAACTCACACAACTGAGGTACTGGTGGCTGGAAGAGTCAAGGTTAACTCACACAACTGAGGTAGTGGTAACTGGAAGAGTCAATGTTAACTCACACAACTGAGGTACTGGTGGCTGGAAGAGTCAAGGTTAACTCACACAACTGAGGTACTGGTGGCTGAAAGAGTCAAGGTTAACTCACACAACTGAGATATTGGTAACTGGAAGAGTCAAGGTTAACTCACACAACTGAGGTACTGGTGGCTGGAAGAGTCAAGGTTAACTCACACAACTGAGGTACTGGTGGCTGGAAAAGTCAAGGTTAACTCACACAACTGAGGTACTGGTAACTGGAAGAATCAAGGTTAACTCACACAACTGAGGTACTGGTGGCTGGAAGAGTCAAGGTTAACTCACACAACTGAGGTACTGGTAACTGGAAGAGTCAAGGTTAACTCACACAACTGAGGTATTGGTGGCTGGAAGAGTCAAGGTTAACTCACACAACTGAGGTACTGGTGGCTGGAAGAGTCAAGGTTAACTCACACAACTGAGGTACTGGTGGCTGGAAGAGTCAAGGTTAACTCACACAACTGAGGTACTGGTAACTGGAAGAGTCAAGGTTAACTCACACAACTGAGGTATTGGTAACTGGAAGAGTCAAGGTTAACTCACACAACTGAGGTACTGGTAACTGGAAGAGTCAAGGTTAACTCACACAACAGAGGTACTGGTAACTGGAAGAGTCAAGGTTAACTCACACAACTGAGGTACTGGTAACTGGAAGAGTCAAGGTTAACTCACACAACTGAGGTACTGGTAACTGGAAGAGTCAAGGTTAACTCACACAACTGAGGTACTGGTGGCTGGAAGAGTCAAGGTTAACTCACACAACTGAGGTACTAGTGGCTGGAAGAGTCAAGGTTAACTCACACAACTGAGGTACTGGTGGCTGGAAGAGTCAAGGTTAACTCACACAACTGAGGTACTGGTGGCTGAAAGAGTCAAGGTTAACTCACACAACTGAGGTATTGGTAACTGGAAGAGTCAAGGTTAACTCACACAACTGAGGTACTGGTGGCTGGAAGAGTCAAGGTTAACTCACACAACTGAGGTACTGGTAACTGGAAGAATCAAGGTTAACTCACACAACTGAGGTACTGGTGGCTGGAAGAGTCAAGGTTAACTCACACAACTGAGGTATTGGTAACTGGAAGAGTCAAGGTTAACTCATACAACTGAGGTACTGGTAACTGGAAGAGTCAAGGTTAACTCACACAACTGAGGTACTGGTAACTGGAAGAGTCAAGGTTAACTCATACAACTGAGGTACTGGTGGCTGGAAGAGTCAAGGTTAACTCACACAACTGAGGTACTGGTAACTGGAAGAGTCAAGGTTAACTCACACAACTGAGGTATTGGTAACTGGAAGAGTCAAGGTTAACTCACACAACTGAGGTACTGGTGGCTGGAAGAGTCAAGGTTAACTCACACAACTGAGGTACTGGTAACTGGAAGAATCAAGGTTAACTCACACAACTGAGGTACTGGTGGCTGGAAGAGTCAAGGTTAACTCACACAACTGAGGTATTGGTAACTGGAAGAGTCAAGGTTAACTCATACAACTGAGGTACTGGTAACTGGAAGAGTCAAGGTTAACTCACACAACTGAGGTACTGGTGGCTGGAAGAGTCAAGGTTAACTCACACAACTGAGGTACTGGTAACTGGAAGAGTCAAGGTTAACTCACAGAACTGAGGTACTGGTAACTGGAAGAGTCAAGGTTACCTCACACAACTGAGGTACTGGTGGCTGGAAGAGTCAAGGTTAACTCACACAACTGAGGTACTGGTAACTGGAAGAGTCAAGGTTAACTCACACAACTGAGGTATTGGTAACTGGAAGAGTCAAGGTTAACTCACACAACTGAGGTACTGGTAACTGGAAGAGTCAAGGTTAACTCACACAACTGAGGTACTAGTGGCTGGAAGAGTCAAGGTTAACTCACACAACTGAGGTACTGGTAACTGGAAGAGTCAAGGTTAACTCACACAACTGAGGTACTGGTGGCTGGAAGAGTCAAGGTTAACTCACACAACTGAGGTAGTGGTAACTGGAAGAGTCAATGTTAACTCACACAACTGAGGTACTGGTGGCTGGAAGAGTCAAGGTTAACTCACACAACTGAGGTACTGGTGGCTGAAAGAGTCAAGGTTAACTCACACAACTGAGGTATTGGTAACTGGAAGAGTCAAGGTTAACTCACACAACTGAGGTACTGGTGGCTGGAAGAGTCAAGGTTAACTCACACAACTGAGGTACTGGTGGCTGGAAAAGTCAAGGTTAACTCACACAACTGAGGTACTGGTAACTGGAAGAATCAAGGTTATCTCACACAACTGAGGTACTGGTGGCTGGAAGAGTCAAGGTTAACTCACACAACTGAGGTACTGGTAACTGGAAGAGTCAAGGTTAACTCACACAACTGAGGTATTGGTGGCTGGAAGAGTCAAGGTTAACTCACACAACTGAGGTACTGGTGGCTGGAAGAGTCAAGGTTAACTCACACAACTGAGGTACTGGTGGCTGGAAGAGTCAAGGTTAACTCACACAACTGAGGTACTGGTAACTGGAAGAGTCAAGGTTAACTCACACAACTGAGGTATTGGTAACTGGAAGAGTCAAGGTTAACTCACACAACTGAGGTACTGGTAACTGGAAGAGTCAAGGTTAACTCACACAACAGAGGTACTGGTAACTGGAAGAGTCAAGGTTAACTCACACAACTGAGGTACTGGTAACTGGAAGAGTCAAGGTTAACTCACACAACTGAGGTACTGGTAACTGGAAGAGTCAAGGTTAACTCACACAACTGAGGTACTGGTGGCTGGAAGAGTCAAGGTTAACTCACACAACTGAGGTACTAGTGGCTGGAAGAGTCAAGGTTAACTAAACACAACTGAGGTACTGGTGGCTGGAAGAGTCAAGGTTAACTCACACAACTGAGGTACTGGTAACTGGAAGAGTCAAGGTTAACTCACACAACTGAGGTACTGGTGGCTGGAAGAGTCAAGGTTAACTCACACAACTGAGGTACTGGTGGCTGAAAGAGTCAAGGTTAACTCACACAACTGAGGTATTGGTAACTGGAAGAGTCAAGGTTAACTCACACAACTGAGGTACTGGTGGCTGGAAGAGTCAAGGTTAACTCACACAACTGAGGTACTGGTAACTGGAAGAATCAAGGTTAACTCACACAACTGAGGTACTGGTGGCTGGAAGAGTCAAGGTTAACTCACACAACTGAGGTATTGGTAACTGGAAGAGTCAAGGTTAACTCATACAACTGAGGTACTGGTAACTGGAAGAGTCAAGGTTAACTCACACAACTGAGGTACTGGTAACTGGAAGAGTCAAGGTTAACTCATACAACTGAGGTACTGGTGGCTGGAAGAGTCAAGGTTAACTCACACAACTGAGGTACTGGTAACTGGAAGAGTCAAGGTTAACTCACACAACTGAGGTATTGGTAACTGGAAGAGTCAAGGTTAACTCACACAACTGAGGTACTGGTGGCTGGAAGAGTCAAGGTTAACTCACACAACTGAGGTACTGGTAACTGGAAGAATCAAGGTTAACTCACACAACTGAGGTACTGGTGGCTGGAAGAGTCAAGGTTAACTCACACAACTGAGGTATTGGTAACTGGAAGAGTCAAGGTTAACTCATACAACTGAGGTACTGGTAACTGGAAGAGTCAAGGTTAACTCACACAACTGAGGTACTGGTAACTGGAAGAGTCAAGGTTAACTCATACAACTGAGGTACTGGTGGCTGGAAGAGTCAAGGTTAACTCACACAACTGAGGTACTGGTGGCTGGAAGAGTCAAGGTTAACTCACACAATTGAGGTACTGGTAACTGGAAGAGTCAAGGTTAACCCACACAACTGAGGTACTGGTGGCTGGAAGAGTCAACGTTAACTCACACAACTGAGGTACTGGTAACTGGAAGAGTCAAGGTTAACTCACACAACTCTGTAAGTTGTTGCAGGGCTGCATCTCACTTGGCATTTCGTAAACAATAAAATAATTCATTCACTGGTTTTCATTTGAGATCAGCGTCAGTGTATAAAACCAGAAGTTCACTTTTTAAGCGATGGAAATCAAAGTGTTCAATTTGGCCGCACATTACATCCAAAATAATTTTTCTGTGTTATTTTAATGTATTCTTCGGGATCATTTATTATTCGTTTAGTAGGGGATATAATCCATCGACTGCTGCCCAAAATTAATCGAAATCGCCTTTCTTTTATTTTGCAGAATAGTCACCATTTCATTTACTTTATTCACGCAATAGGATATATCAATTCTGGAGAACGTTAAATATAACATTTGTATATGAAAAAATACTGCCAAATATATTCAACAGAAAACTGAACTCAACATCTCTGAGATTTGATGAAATTACTTGGGCTTATATAAAGGTTTCAGCATTTCAGTTGCCAAAATTATCACCAATATTTTGAAATAAGTCAATAAATTCTTTCTTGTATTCCAAGACAGTGATTATAATTCCAACGAGTCGAGGCCACTTTCGGGAATCTTTTCTTCAGTTCGTTATTTAAAAGGTGCACACACTTTGTTGATTTCACAAAATACAAAGATAATGATTTAAGTTTTACAAATAATCTGTCACATTCCTTGACCTTTGTCATAGATTGCGACAACATTAAATTCAATCTGTGCCATATAAAGAATGAAAAGAGCTTTTGGTTTGTTTGTTTGGAAATTTCGCACAAAGCTACTCGAGGGCTATCTGTGCTAGCCGTCCCTAATTTAGCAGTGTAAGACTAGAGGGAAGGCAGCTAGTCATCACCACCCACCGCCAACTCTTGGGCTACTCTTTACCAACGAATAGTGGGATTGACCGTCACATTATACACACCCACGGCTGGGAGGGCGAGCATGTTTAGCGCGACGCGGGCGCGAACCCGCGACCCTCGGATTACGAGTCGCACGCCTTACGCGCTAGGCCATGCCGGGCCCAGAGCTTTTGAACACGTATCTTTAACTTCTTTTGAAGCCCATTCAGCTCACTGGACATCAAGTTTGCCCATCATAGGTTTGTGCAACAAATTTTGACCCAATGTTGAATTCATTGACTAAATCAAATTCTCTAAATGTGATTTCAATAGTGTATCATATTCCTTGCACAAATTTACCAATTCCACATAATTGCCTCGGTTAGCAGTTTCTAATGATTCATCATGACCTCTAAATGCTAATTGTTGCTTACCCAAATGCCATACTAGGTCGATTAATCTTTTTAACATGTCTCTATTTCTCTTCACTTTATCATTGTGCATATACACATTTATTTTATGTTGGCTATTTAATTGAAGTTCAATCCGTGATTTTCCAAATCTAGCTAGGCCTAGAGTTGAAAATATATGACTAGAGGAATTTGTCATGTCTTTTAATTGTCTTATGCATATTATTTAAATTATCAAATTCGTTTGAGTTTCATGTCCCAAATTCATTGTTAAATAATAAACACGGCCAGCAGAAAAGCTCTTGTAAGTTAACCAAGATGTACTGTCATATTGGTTTACATTGAATTTGCGAACGCACTGCTTTGTTCTTCCAGTTAGGCTTAGAGCTGACATTTCTACCATTTCTGATGGTGCTTTGTTTATCAATAAAACTCTTTGTATCAAACATGTTCACTAATAAACTTTCAATAATGCAGTTACAATTTTTCCTATTATCTTTTTAATCCATATTAAAATCTGAAGGGCGACACTTCACAGAAAATTTATACTAACAAAAATAACAGTATCATTTAATACAATGCCAGAAACACCTACACATCACGTGACATCAGAGAAGTAACAAATCCTGAAAAAACACAATTGCCGAGCGCGTAAGGCGTGCGACTCGTAGTCCGAGGGTCGCGGGTTCGAGCCCGCGTCGCGCTAAACATGCTCGCCCCTTCCAGCCGTGGGGGCGTTATAATGTCACGGTCAATCCCACTATTCGTTGGTAAAAGAGTAGCCTAAGAGTTGGCGGTGGGTGGTGATGACTAGCTACCTTCTCTCTAGTCTTACACTGCTAAATTAGGGAACGGCTAGCACAGATAGCCCTCGAGTAGCTTTGTGCGAAATTCCAAAAAAAAAAAAAAACACAATTTTTCAAATATCGCAAGAAAATTAACTATAAATTATATATTTTTTTATTATATTTTATTTGTTTATTGTACATTTTTATATATAAAATAGTAATTATCAGACGCTAACTCATTTATAAATTATTTATTTCGCTTAAATTTTTAGTGATTTAAATAATTCAGTATATAGACTATAAATTGTCAATAAGTTCCAATTTTGCAGGGCCTGGCATGGCTAGGTGGGTTAAGGCATTCGACTCGTAGTTCGAATCTCCGTCGCCCCAATCATGCTCGCCATTTCAGTCGTAGAGGACGTTATAAAGTTTAATATCAATCCCAGTATTCGTTGGTAAAAGAGTAGCCCAAGAGTTGGCAATGGGTGATGATGACTAGCTGCCTTCCCCTCTAGTCTTACATTGTTAAATTAGGGAACGGCTAGCACAGATAGTCCTCGTGTAACTTTGCGCGAAATTCAAAACAAACACTATAGTACCACTGATGTTTGGAAAAAAATCTACATTATTTTTTTGATTCACAGAATTTGTACTCCAAATGAGTGTACCTTCTGTGCTCATTTCCTGAGGATTGTCACTTGGCAGAGTATAACAAAATATATTCGTAGATAATTAGGACACCACTGATGTTATACATGAATTTACTTGAGAAAGTTCAATTAGTTAGTGAAAAATGAAAAGTAGTGATGTTAATTCTAACTGGATTTCATGAAGGTAGCATTGATCAGTACAGCAAGAGAAAACGACCTCCATGTGTTGGAAGAGTCATAGTTGTACTAACATCAATCAGTTCATAGAATACACAATAGTAGGTGGCCCTCGTCAAAGGTCGTCTATCATGATCTTCTGTAGAGATAAGTTGGTAAGAATATGGCCAAGTAGGTATTTTCAGAGAAGACTTAAGGGAAAATTTGTACAAGTACCAATAATTAAGTTCTCTAATAACATTTACAAAGCGTGACTTAATGGCCAATCTTATACACTGTGGATCTGTGATCTATCATTCATACCCTGCTATCACAAAAATAAACACATAACAAATCATACTCTAAACAATGGTTATATTATAAAAGTGATGGTCAGTCCCAAACTATTTGTTTAGATAAGTTTAACCCAAGAGCTGCCTTCTTATTTTGTTAACTTTCTACCTTCCTCTAATTCACCAGTTCAAAATTAAGGACGAATAGCATATAGAGCTTTTGAGAAACTTTGCACAAATAGTAAACATCTAATGAGCACAATCAGAGGATAGTAAATAAGATTTACACAAAATATCAGGAAACACAGTCAGTGGTATTTACGTACTGATTACTAATTCAAGGAAATTTATGTGAGAGCAAGGAATTTAGACAGAGGCTTTATGCTTTATGTATAAATAAAACATGGGATACTTATTTATGTTTATTCTACTTATAATGCTACAAATGTTTTTTATCGTAATTAATCAAATTCTCAAAATATAAAACAATTCTTTAAACTTTAGCTTATCAAAAACTTCCAAGCTCAGAAAACAAACAAGTTAAACAAGAGTTGACACTCATTCCATAATACATTTCAAACTTTTTAGGGTGGACTCTTGGTAGGCTTATGTTGAAGTTGTTTATAACAGTTTTATCCAAACTTTTGTAAAATTGAATAAGGATAACATTATCTTAAAGCCATCGACGTTGGTATAAGGATGGTCTTGAGTGAATTTTTGCCCCTTCATGATTTCGTGGACTGTCTTCCCGTCATCAGCTTATTTTTTTAAGTTTTGTGATATCAGCAGAAGAGAGTGGTTTTACTGCAAGTGTCAGGTAAAAAAAAAACCCCATAATAACAGCAGAGTCCACTCAAGATTTAAAAGTTTTTTTATATGAAAGATAATTAAACAGATATTTTACTTTATTTATTTATATGAAAATAATAAAGTTGGGCATATTGTAAACATACGAAGAAATATTTAATTTGACAATATAAAGAAAACCAATAAATATATTAGTCCTATTTTCCTCTAGATAATGTTTAGCCTTGTTCTTTCTCTCCCTCAGAATTTAGTGCTAAAGAACCAAGGTTAACGATCTTCAAAGAAAAAGAAGAAAGACTGCTCGCGTGATAGACTAATGGAGAATCGAACTCAAAAAGTATGCTCGAATTTTGAATGTGCGTTTGCTTTCTTTGTCCAGTTGATAGCGTCTCATCTCCTGACCTCGATTTTCTGACAGCATTTATTAAGTTTCACTTTCAGTTAACCTCATAATAGATCAGCTGCTAACAAAGGAGATTCCAGTTATAAGTAATTCAACTCGGATGTTTTATTTAACGCTAGGAGAAAGTCTTTGTTGGCAGAGGAGACATCACTTACTAAAAATGACAAAGAAAGGAATTGTCTAGAACAAAATAAGGTTAACGACTTTCTGAAACATATTTTATAACCATGATAATAAAGAAACTAAATAAATGAAAAAAGTTCTGTATCACAGTTAAAGATAAAAATAAAAGATATACTTGCATATCAGTTTTTCTGCTTCGTTAGTTTGCTCATTTCCAACCAAACTTTAATTTTGTCATCAATGTATGTGATAGATCAGGATATGGTTTGGATTGTTCTTGGGGATTTAACACCTTTTGTGCATTCTCAAGACAGAAAGTGCAACTATAAGATAATTATCGTGTCAATTTTGTATTAAAATGATGGTCACGCGATTAGAGAGAAATGTGTTTAGATTCTCCATGTGAATGTTCACTTCTTCTGTATACATACATCAACTTTACGACTCATTTGACATTAATACTGCAAGTAAGCTCTTCTTCCATTATATGTAGAAAGTTACAGGTTCATTCGTCAAGAATCCAAGCTATTTTCATATAGTAGGTAATTCGGGGATAAAATAATTCTTTGTGTGTACGTTATTATTAACTATTTTCCTTTATGTGTAATAATTTCATGTAGGGTTACAAGAGTAAACCAAGATATTAGAGATATGATGATCTAACCATTTTCTAACCTTAAAAGTAAATGTCTTTTAAAATAAACAACAATAAACACACCAACAGTAACTTGTTATGCATGCATGAATACTATTCACCAGCTGTTTCTGTACGATAAGTGGCCAGTTATCAATATTCAGTGATGACGAGAAAACCCATTTGTAGAGAAGAATATATATGTAAAAAACGGCTGGTTTGGGTTGAAAAATTCTCTCCTCTACATCAAAAATGTTCTCAACCCAAACCAGCAGTTTTTACATATATATATTTGTCAGTTATTAGTTATGAAATAAATGTATCAGAAAATATGTAAATATGACACAAGTATAGGTTATAGAGTATCCATACTCTCAAAATTATAAATGCAAAAAGTTCGTTACACTTATATTTCGAGCTAGTGACTAAAGCGTGTTTTCTTGATGATTATATACTCTTCAAAAAAGAAACGCAAAAGGGATATTTTTTGTTATTTTAAAGAGAAATATATGTAATAACGTTGCAAGTTCAGAGTATGTGATGTTACACGTGTTAAGGTATTGATTGTCAGACTAAAATGACAATAAAAGTTGTGCACTTTGAAAACCGAGGAAAACATCGGATTTTCGCCAAAACGCATTCGTGTCCAATAAATTTGTTTGAGAGATCGGCATGTTCTGCAGGTGCAACATGTGCAAAATCCCTATAAAAGTGACGGGTTCTCGGTTTCCATAGCTCAGTGTTAAGCCACTTACACGCAATACAGTTACACCAAGACTGACTGAAGCACAACGCAACAACGCCATTGGTCGCTTGGAAGCAGGCGAATCTCGATCAGATGTTGCCAGAGCTGTGAATGTTCACCCAAGTACCATCACAAGGCTATGGAATCGTCACCAACAACATGGATCAACTTGTGACCGTCCACGATCTGGCAGACCTCGTGTGACCCCGCCCGCACAAGATCGCTACATTCGGTTACGTCACCTTCGGGATAGGACCACCACTGCGACGTCTACTGCCTCAACCATACCAGGGCTGCGTAGGATTTCCGATCAGACCGTATGCAACAGTCGACGAGATTCTTAGGCCCCATGTGCAACCCATCATGGTGAACGTCAATGACGTTTTTCAACATAACAACGCCCGTCCTCACACAGTCCGACTCACCACTGTCTTCTTGAGACACCACAACATCAACGTTATTCCCTAGTCCTCCAGATCACCAGATTTAAACCCCATCGAACATCTTTGGGACGAGTTGGACCGACGTCTGCGACGGCGACAACCTAAACCGCAGACTCTACCTCAGCTTGCAGCAGCTTTGCAGGCTGAGTGGACAGCCATTCCACAGGATGTGATTCGTCATCTCATCGCTTCCATGGGCAGGAGATGCCAAGCAGTTATTGATGCTCACGGGGAGCATACTCGTTATTGACGTTGAGTGACGTTAAACTTCAACTAGTGAGCGTGGACTTCGCCTTTGCAGACTTTGAATGTTCAGCAGTGAATGTGCAAAGTTTCACACATGTCATACAGAACTACCCGGAATAAACTTGTTAACAATATGTCTCAAATTTTCCTTTGCGTTTCTTTTTTTGAAGAGTATATAAACAATAATTTTCTCTGAGCTTTAAGTTTCATTAATATAGCTAATATTCATACAAAGCTTTAAATATTAATATTTAATTTTTTTTACATTTCCAATGTTACATTAAACTATATTGTATATGCTAGTTTTTACTAATTACACATAATTGTGATGTGGTTTTCGAAAACGTAAAATGTTCTCATTACTTTTCGTTTTTACGTAACAGAGAATGCGCCATCTAGCGTGTATTTGTAAAGTGTCATGGCAGCCTACATGTAAAGCGTGAAGTTTAGCAGATATAACAAACTCTTTATAGATTTAGATAGCAATGAACCCCGAGTTTTCTGCACTTGTTTTAAACACATTAAGAAACGCCTCAAATCAAGATGCACGGTTTTTAAAGCCTGCTGAGCAGCAATTAAGGCTATGGGAAACACAACCAGGGTTTTATTCAACATTATTGGTGAGTTGAGAATGGTTTCCAAAAAGAGGTTATGTATTAATAAAACACGGGGTAATTATTTACGTTTATGCTAACTCATTCGATAATAGACTTCAAAGTTTTCAGGGTGGCATCTTGGCAGTCTTATTTTGAAGTTGCTTACAATAGTTTTATCACAACTTTTGTACAAATTGGTGAGCAATGTAAAGTAGCTCTCACTGAAAAAAAGAAACAGTAATCACTACGGTTTCCCAAAATGTATGAGGATAGAATTTGTGAATTAAAATGACAAACAGTCTTTACACTGAAGAGCGCTTATTATTTTCAGAATACAGACTCAAAAGAGTCTGTGCAGTGTACTTTTACAGTATACAAACACTAAACATATGATAAAACACTAATAGTCTTAAGGTCCTTTTAGAAAACAAAGTATAATTGAAAGTTATATGGAATTCACTTCTGGGAATCAAATAGATTGTGCATTTCAGTCTTTTATGCAGCCCATCATACTACCAGTAGTATGGAAGGAAGTCGTAATAAATCAACTACTGAGCATATACACACCATAAGCATTTTCGTTTTCAAAATTCTTACATCACATATTTTGGCTGTAGTTAAATAAACCTGACAAATTCAAATGCTAAGGACAGTGAATGGATGAAGGAATAATTAGTTACCTAAGATTCTGCTTTGTGAAGACTATTTGTTAAAGGCACTGTTTTGCTAACTTTTATTTGCTTGAAAAAATAGTGATTAAACTTACACTGGGCATGTCTGACTTTGTGTAGTACTAATAATGGATGTTTTATGTTCTTTACATTAATGATGCCAGTCAGTCTCAGAAACAGATATTTGATAATGTGAGAGTGAATAACAACTAAAATCAGCTCAGTGAATGTATATACACGAATGGTGGATGGAAAGTATGAGAAACCAATTACATATACATGGTGGATTGTACTGACCCCCGTATATTCTCCAGTTACTCTCATTTCCAAATTTGCAAGTTGTGATTTGTCAGTTGATAATATGAGCTCAATATTTAGGCATAGGTTATGGTATTATTGTTAATCTGCAAAATATAGTGGGTAATGGTAAGGAATTCTCTACATTTCAAAATAACATGCCTCCCATCTAGAGAAATCTATGTTGGTAAATATGTTTTGGTTAACTGTTCAAAGAAATCTGTGATTAGAATTTATCATTTTGATAATCAAAAGGAATTACATCTACCTCTAGGAAAAACCTGTGGCTGTCATCTGAGTGATAATGTGATTGGATACATTTGTAAAGTTTAATAAATATCAGGTAACTTCTGTAATGAGTGATTTTGTATCATGTAAAAGAACATTACAAAAACTATTATATTACAGCTAACAACTAGTCCAAACATTGTTTATCATAATATAACATTCAAACAAGTAAACATGTAAATCAACCATTTTTTTTCTTGAAAAATTGTCAGTTACTGTTTTGAACTTCCAAGATGGTCTTTCCTCTAGTACTGCTAATAGCAATTCATTCAGTTAGCCAGTTACCATGTTAGAAAAATATAACCATCTTAACTGTAGCTTTACGTCTCTTTTTAAACCTTCAAAACTTGTATCACCTTATTATTTTCAGAATACAGCACAAATGACTTCATCTGCAATTCTTTAGATACTTTTTAAAGTTTGATAAGATCACTTTTTTGTGTGTTTTTTCTTAAGAGAAAGTAAGTTAAAGATTACTTTAGTAAGTTTAGATACATTACTTTGGTAAGTTTGGATATATTACTTTAGTAAGTTTAGATATATTACTTTAGTAAGTTTAGATATATTACTTTACTAAGTTAAGAGATTAGTAAGTTAAGATATATTACTTTAGTAAGTTTAGATATATTACTCAGTAAGTTAAGATATATTACTTTAGATATTATTTTAGTAAGTTTAGATATATTTTTAGATATTATTTTAGTAAGTTTAGATATATTACTTCAGTAAGTTAAGATATATTACTTTAGATATTACTTTAGTAAGTTAAGATATATTAGTTTACTAAGTTAAAAGATATTAATTTATCCCTACAAAATAATCTTTACATTATTAGAATTATCTTAGTACTAGTAGTCCTCTGTACCCTTTTCAATAAGTCATTACCCTGTTTCATACACTATAACATTTAAGAATAACAAGGGGCTGCTCTTTTTGCTAAAATAAATTGTTAAAACAAAAATTAAAGCCAGTACTAATCATTTATCTACATAACAAACCTCTGTTTTGCTTTCACCACATCTGAAGGCAATTCATTTCAAAGACAAATTACCTTGATAGGAAAATAAAACTGTCTTAGATAAAGACAACTCCTAACCTGCTAGTTTATACTATTATCTCCACCATTACTTATGAAAAAAGATGACATAGTGTCACGACCAGTTCACTTAATTTTAGATACCTCAATCACATCTTCTCTCCTTTTCATTCTGGGTTTCATCTTAGTAGTCCTTCACTATACCATTTTTCAACAGTTTATTGCCCTCCTTAAGGTCCAAGACTGAAAACAATATTTCAAATGTTGCTTAAACGGCAACCTGTACAATGAAATTATAACATCAGAATTTAATCCTATATGTCTCACCACCAGTAACATCACATTATATGGATAGCTTAAGAGACTAATTAACTAGAACAATAACACTGTGTAACAAAATGTTTACATTTTATTGTTCCTGGGCAGAAAATGTTATTTCCCAATTCCTTATGCCTAAAGTAAATGGAGAAGACCTATTTTTCTCTTCAAACTTTACTTTTGTGATCTGGGAGCGATATAACGTAAACATGATGAGAGACTGTATTTGGGGCTGATACGTGAAAATGATTTACATCACAGTCGGAAGTCTCGAAAACTACTTACTTCTAAACAATTTTGTATAACTTTAGTATAAATACATCTAAATCTTGATTCATATGTTGTTTTATTCAGACCTTATGTAAATGAAAATGTGCAAATTTGCCCGTTTTTACATAGAAAATAGATTAATTTCTAAATTTCGTTATCCAGATCACAAAAGCAAAGTTTGAAGGGAATAATGGCCATTTTCTTTTGTTTTACAACACAAGCAATTAAGAAATAAGACATACAATCCAGGAACAAAATTGTGTTACATAATGTAATCAGGCCACCTGTTTCTCTGAGCAAGTATTCCTGATAATATTTTAAGTTTTTTGACCCTGCTAAATAATTTATTCTTGAATTTAACTTCGGAGAGAAAGCTCTCCTCAAATGGTCACATATTTATATCTTCACATAAACCTTTGAAGTATTTCTTCATGCTTTTCAAACAGCTCTTCTGATTTCCAAATTCATTCACTCCTACAAACACAAAACATTAACAACAGGAGAAAAACAAACAATGTTTCTAAGTACTATCAGTATAATTATCAATACACTACATAATATTCTGTACTTCAGCACCTGGCAAGTAAATATTTAGTCCTTGACCTTCTGTGTTTTACATTACAAATAACACTAGTAATGTACTGTATGAAAGAGTCCCAAGCTAGTTAAATATGTAGATCACCTTATCATTGTGAGCACCCAATGGCTTGAATCTTTTAGGAGCTGGAATTTGAATGCCAGCCAAATTTATCTCCATAGTATCTTTAACTACTGTGCACCCTTTAAATTCA